>NW_026060797.1:52500-62500 GCF_929443795.1 Astur gentilis
AGGGTTAGGGGTTAGGGTTAGGGTTAGAGTTAGGAGTTAGGGTCCGGGTTAGGGTTACATTTAGGGTTAGGGTTATATTTAGGGTTAGGGTTTAGGTTTAGGGTTAGGGTTAGGGGTTAGGGTTAGGGTTAGGGGCATTAGGGTTAGGGTTAGGGTTCGGGGTTAGGGTTAGGGTTAGGGGTTAGGGTTAGGGTTAGGGTCAGGGTTAGTCTTTCGTCCTCGGCAGAGCCTGTTTCCGAAAAGGCACACGTCCGGCTCCTTGTCCCACACGGAAGGTGGCAGCCCTGAAAGCTGTTGCTGGTCTTCACCGTCCCCTTGCAGCCTATTCACAGGCACAACAGGATTCAGGACCCGGGCATGCCCAGAGGAGGAACATCTCATGTCTCTCGTCCTCGGCAGAGCCTATTTCCGAAAAGGCACACGTCCGGCTCCTTGTCCCACACGGAAGGTGGCAGCCCTGAAAGCTGTTGCTAGTCTTCACAGTCCCCCTGCAGCGTATTCACAGGTACAACAGGATTCAGGACCCGGGCTTGCCCAGAGGAGGAACATCTCATGGTTCTCGTCCTCGGCAGGGCCTCTTTTCGAAAAGGCACACGTCCGGCTCCTTGTTCCACGTGGAAGGTGGCAGCCCTGAAAGCTGTTGCTGGTCTTCACCGTCCCCCTGCAGCGTATTCACAGGCACAACAGGATTCAGGACCCGGGCTTGCCCAGAGGAGGAACATCTCATGGCTCTCGTCCTCGGCAGAGCCTGTTTCCGGAAAGGCACACGTCCGGCTCCTTGTCCCACGCGGAAGGTGGCAGCCCTGAAAGCTGTTGCTGGTCTTCACCGTCCCCCTGCAGCCTATTCACAGGCACAACAGGATCTGGGACCCGGGCTTGCCCAGAGGAGGAACATCTCATGGCTCTCATCCTCGACAGGGCCTGTTTCCGAAAAGGCACACGTCCGGCTCCTTGTCCCACACGGAAGGTGGCAGCCCTGAAAGCTGTTGCTGGTCTTCACCGTCCCCCTGCAGCCTATTCACAGGCACAACAGGATCTGGGATACGGGCTTGCCCAGAGGAGGAAAATCTCATGGGTCTCGTCCTCAGCAGAACCTTTTTCGGAAACGGCACACATCCTGCACCTTGTCAGAAAAGGTTTACAGTTAGGGGTTAGGGTTAGGGGTTAGGGTTAGGGTTAGGGTTAGAGGTTAGGGTTAGGGTCAGGGTTAGGGTTAGGGTTAGGGCCATTAGGGTTAGGGTTAGGGTTTAGGGTTAGGGTTAGGGGTTAGGGTTAGGGTTAGGGGGTTAGGGTTAGGGTTAGGGTCAGAGTTACGGTTAGGGTTAGGGCCATTAGGGTTAGGGTTAGGGGTTAGGGTTAGGGTTAGTGTTAGGGTCCATTAGGGTTAGGGTTAGGGTTAGGGGTTAGGGTTAGGGTTAGGTGTTAGGGTGAGTGTTAGGGTTAGGTGGTTAGGGTTACGGTTAGGGTTAGGGGTTAGGGTTAGGGTTAGAGTTAGGTGTTAGGGTCCGGGTTAGGGTTACATTTAGTGTTAGGGTTTAGGTTTAGGGTTAGGGTTAGGGGTTAGGGTTAGGGTCATTAGGGTTAGGGTTCAGGGTTAGGGTTAGGAGTTAGGGGTTAGGGTTAGGGGTTAGGGTTAGGGTAATGGTTAGGGGATAGGGTTAGGGTTAAGGTCGTTAGGGATGGGCTTAGGGTTAGGGTTAGGGGTTACGGTTAGGGTTAGGGTCAGGGTTAGTCTTTCGTCCTCGGCAGAGCCTGTTTCCGAAAAGGCACACGTCCGGCTCCTTGTCCCACACGGAAGTTGGCAGCCCTGAAAGCTGTTGCTGGTCTTCACCGTCCCCCTGCAGCCTATTCACAGGCACAACAGGATTCAGGACCCGGGCATGCCCAGAGGAGGAACATGTCATGTCTCTCGTCCTCGGCAGAGCCTATTTCCGAAAAGGCACACGTCCGGCTCCTTGTCCCACAAGGAAGGTGGCAGCCCTGAAAGCTGTTGCTGGTCTTCACCGTCCCCCTGCAGCCTATTCACAGGCACAACAGGATCTGGGACCCGGGCTTGCCCAGAGGAGGAACATCTCATGGCTCTCGTCCTCGACAGGGCCTGTTTCCGAAAAGGCACACGTCCGGCTCCTTGTCCCACACGGAAGGTGGCAGCCCTGAAAGCTGTTGCTGGTCTTCACCGTCCCCCTGCAGCCTATTCACAGGCACAACAGGATCTGGGATACGGGCTTGCCCAGAGGAGGAAAATCTCATGGCTCTCGTCCTCAGCAGAACCTTTTTCGGAAACGGCACACATCCTGCACCTTGTCAGAAAAGGTTTAGGGTTAGGGGTTAGGGTTAGGGGTTAGGGTTAGGGGTTAGGGTTAGGGGTTAGGGTTAGGGGTTAGGGTTAGGGGTTAGGGTTAGGGTTAGGGTTAGGGTTGGGGTTAGAGGTTAGGGTTAGGGCCATTAGGGTTAGGGTTAGGGTTTAGGGTTAGGGGGTTAGGGTTAGGGGTTAGGGGTTAGGGGTTAGGGTTAGGGGTTAGGGTTAGGGGTTAGGGGTAGGGTTAGGGTTGGGGTTAGAGGTTAGGGTTAGGGCCATTAGGGTTAGGGTTAGGGTTTAGGGTTAGGGTTAGGGGTTAGGGTTAGGGGGTTAGGGTTAGGGTTAGGGTCAGAGTTAGGGTTAGTGTTAGGGCCATTAGGGTTAGGGTTAGGGGTTAGGGTTAGGGTTAGTGTTAGGGTCCATTAGGGTTAGGGTTAGGTGTTAGGGTGAGTGTTAGGGTTAGGTGGTTAGGGTTACGTTTAGGGTTAGGGGTTAGGGTTAGAGTTAGGAGTCATGGTCCGGGTTAGGGTTACATTTAGGGTTAGGGTTAGGGTTTAGGTTTAGGGTTAGGGTTAGGGGTTAGGGTTAGGGGTTAGGGTTAGGGTAAGGGTTAGGGGATAGGGTTAGGGTTAGGGTTAAGGTCGTTAGGGATGGGCTTAGGGTTAGGGTTAGGGGTTAGGGTTAGGGTTAGGGTCAGGGTTAGTCTTTCGTCCTCGACAGAGCCTGTTTCCGAAAAGGCACACGTCCGGCTCCTTGTCCCACACGGAAGGTGGCAGCCCTGAAAGCTGTTGCTGGTCTTCACCGTCCCCTTGCAGCCTATTCACAGGTACAACAGGATTCAGGACCCGGGCATGCCCAGAGGAGGAACATCTCATGTCTCTCGTCCTCAGCAGAGCCTATTTCCGAAAAGGCACACGTCCGGCTCCTTGTCCCACACGGAAGGTGGCAGCCCTGAAAGCTGTTGCTAGTCTTCACCGTCCCCCTGCAGCGTATTCACAGGTACAACAGGATTCAGGACCCGGGCTTGCCCAGAGGAGGAACATCTCATGGTTCTCGTCCTCGGCAGGGCCTCTTTTCGAAAAGGCACACGTCCGGCTCCTTGTCCCACATGGAAGGTGGCAGCCCTGAAAGCTGTTGCTGGTCTTCACCGTCCCCCTGCAGCCTATTCACAGGCACAACAGGATTCAGGACCCGGGCATGCCCAGAGGAGGAACATCTCATGGCTCTCTTCCTCGGCAGAGCCCGATTCCGAAAAGGCACACATCCGGCTCCTTGTCCCACAAGGAAGGTGGCAGCCCTGAAAGCTGTTGCTGGTCTTCACCGTCCCCCTGCAGCCTATTCACAGGTACAACAGGTTTCAGGACCCGGGCTTGCCCAGAGGAGGAACATCTCATGGCTCTTGTGCTCGGCAGAGCCTCTTCCCGAAAAGGCACACGTCCGGCTCCTTGTCCCACACGGAAGGTGGCAGCCCTGAAAGATGTTGCTGGTCTTCACCGTCCCCCTGCAGCCTATTCACAGGTACAACAGGATTCACGACGCGGGCTTGCCCAGAGGAGGAACATCTCATGGCTCTCGTCCTCGGCGGAGCCTGATTCCGGAAAGGCACACGTCCGGCTCCTTGTCCCACATGGAAGGTGGCAGCCCTGAAAGCTGTTGCTGGTCTTCACCGTCCCCCTGCAGCCTATTCACAGGCACAACAGGATTCAGGACCCGGGCTTGCCCAGAGGAGGAACATCTCATGGCTCTCGTCCTCGGCAGAGCCTGTTTCCGGAAAGGCACACGTCCGGCTCCTTGTCCCACGCGGAAGGTGGCAGCCCTGAAAGCTGTTGCTGGTCTTCACCGTCCCCCTGCAGCCTATTCACAGGCACAACAGGATCTGGGACCCGGGCTTGCCCAGAGGAGGAACATCTCATGGCTCTCATCCTCGACAGGGCCTGTTTCCGAAAAGGCACACGTCCGGCTCCTTGTCCCACACGGAAGGTGGCAGCCCTGAAAGCTGTTGCTGGTCTTCACCGTCCCCCTGCAGCCTATTCACAGGCACAACAGGATCTGGGATACGGGCTTGCCCAGAGGAGGAAAATCTCATGGCTCTCGTCCTCAGCAGAACCTTTTTCGGAAACGGCACACATCCTGCACCTTGTCAGAAAAGGTTTACAGTTAGGGGTTAGGGTTAGGGGTTAGGGTTAGGGTTGGGGTTGGGGTTAGGGTTAGAGGTTAGGGTTAGGGTCAGGGTTAGGGTTAGGGTTAGGGCCATTAGGGTTAGGGTTAGGGTTTAGGGTTAGGGTTAGGGGTTAGGGTTAGGGTTAGGGTCAGGGTTAGTCTTTCGTCCTCGGCAGAGCCTGTTTCCGAAAAGGCACACGTCCGGCACCTTGTCCCACACGGAAGGTGGCAGCCCTGAAAGCTGTTGCTGGTCTTCACCGTCCCCTTGCAGCCTATTCACAGGCACAACAGGATTCAGGACCCGGGCATGCCCAGAGGAGGAACATCTCATGTCTCTCGTCCTCGGCAGAGCCTATTTCCGAAAAGGCACACGTCCGGCTCCTTGTCCCACATGGAAGGTGGCAGCCCTGAAAGCTGTTGCTAGTCTTCACAGTCCCCCTGCAGCGTATTCACAGGTACAACAGGATTCAGGACCCGGGCTTGCCCAGAGGAGGAACATCTCATGGTTCTCGTCCTCGGCAGGGCCTCTTTTCGAAAAGGCACACGTCCGGCTCCTTGTCCCACAAGGAAGGTGGCAGCCCTGAAAGCTGTTGCTGGTCTTCACCGTCCCCCTGCAGCCTATTCACAGGCACAACAGGATTCAGGACCCGGGCTTGCCCAGAGGAGGAACATCTCATGGCTCTCGTCCTCGGCAGAGCCTGTTTCCGGAAAGGCACACGTCCGGCTCCTTGTCCCACAAGGAAGGTGGCAGCCCTGAAAGCTGTTGCTGGTCTTCACCGTCCCCCTGCAGCCTATTCACAGGCCCAACAGGATCTGGGACCCGGGCTTGCCCAGAGGAGGAACATCTCATGGCTCTCATCCTCGGCAGGGCCTGTTTCCGAAAAGGCACACGTCCGGCTCCTTGTCCCACACGGAAGGTGGCAGCCCTGAAAGCTGTTGCTGGTCTTCACCGTCCCCCTGCAGCCTATTCACAGGCACAACAGGATCTGGGATACGGGCTTGCCCAGAGGAGGAAAATCTCATGGCTCTCGTCCTCAGCAGAACCTTTTTCGGAAACGGCACACATCCTGCACCTTGTCAGAAAAGGTTTACAGTTAGGGGTTAGGGTTAGGGGTTAGGGTTAGGGTTAGGGGTTAGGGTTAGGGTTAGGGGTTAGGGTTAGGGGTTAGGGTTAGGGTTGGGGTTAGAGGTTAGGGTTAGGGCCATTAGGGTTAGGGTTAGGGTTTAGGGTTATGGTTAGGGGTTAGGGTTAGGGGGTTAGGGTTAGGGTTAGGGTCAGAGTTAGGGTTAGTGTTAGGGCCATTAGGGTTAGGGTTAGGGGTTAGGGTTAGGGTTAGTGTTAGGGTCCATTAGGGTTAGGGTTAGGTGTTAGGGTGAGTGTTAGGGTTAGGTGGTTAGGGTTACGTTTAGGGTTAGGGGTTAGGGTTAGAGTTAGGAGTTAGGGTCCGGGTTAGGGTTACATTTAGGGTTAGGGTTAGGGTTTAGGTTTAGGGTTAGGGTTAGGGTTAGGGGTTAGGGTTAGGGTTAGGGGTTAGGGTTAGGGTAAGGGTTAGGGGATAGGGTTAGGGTTAGGGTTAAGGTCGTTAGGGATGGGCTTAGGGTTAGGGTTAGGGGTTAGGGTTAGGGTTCGGGTCAGGGTTAGTCTTTCGTCCTCGACAGAGCCTGTTTCCGAAAAGGCACACGTCCGGCTCCTTGTCCCACACGGAAGGTGGCAGCCCTGAAAGCTGTTGGTAGTCTTCACCGTCCCCTTGCAGCCTATTCACAGGTACAACAGGATTCAGGACCCGGGCTTGCCCAGAGGAGGAACATCTCATGTCTCTCGTCCTCGGCAGAGCCTATTTCCGAAAAGGCACACGTCCGGCTCCTTGTCCCACACGGAAGGTGGCAGCCCTGAAAGCTGTTGCTAGTCTTCACCGTCCCCCTGCAGCGTATTCACAGGTACAACAGGATTCAGGACCCGGGCTTGCCCAGAGGAGGAACATCTCATGGTTCTCGTCCTCGGCAGGGCCTCTTTTCGAAAAGGCACACGTCCGGCTCCTTGTCCCACATGGAAGGTGGCAGCCCTGAAAGCTGTTGCTGGTCTTCACCGTCCCCCTGCAGCCTATTCACAGGCACAACAGGATTCAGGACCCGGGCATGCCCAGAGGAGGAACATCTCATGGCTCTCTTCCTCGGCAGAGCCCGATTCCGAAAAGGCACACGTCCGGCTCCTTGTCCCACAAGGAAGGTGGCAGCCCTGAAAGCTGTTGCTGGTCTTCACCGTCCCCCTGCAGCCTATTCACAGGTACAACAGGATTCAGGACCCGGGCTTGCTCAGAGGAGGAACATCTCATGGCTCTTGTGCTCGGCAGAGCCTCTTCCCGAAAAGGCACACGTCCGGCTCCTTGTCCCACACGGAAGGTGGCAGCCCTGAAAGATGTTGCTGGTCTTCACCGTCCCCCTGCAGCCTATTCACAGGTACAACAGGATTCACGACGCGGGCTTGCCCAGAGGAGGAACATCTCATGGCTCTCGTCCTCGGCGGAGCCTGATTCCGGAAAGGCACACGTCCGGCTCCTTGTCCCACATGGAAGGTGGCAGCCCTGAAAGCTGTTGCTGGTCTTCACCGTCCCCCTGCAGCCTATTCACAGGCACAACAGGATTCAGGACCCGGGCTTGCCCAGAGGAGGAACATCTCATGGCTCTCGTCCTCGGCAGAGCCTGTTTCCGGAAAGGCACACGTCCTGCTCCTTGTCCCACGCGGAAGGTGGCAGCCCTGAAAGCTGTTGCTGGTCTTCACCGTCCCCCTGCAGCCTATTCACAGGCACAACAGGATCTGGGACCCGGGCTTGCCCAGAGGAGGAACATCTCATGGCTCTCATCCTCGACAGGGCCTGTTTCCGAAAAGGCACACGTCCGGCTCCTTGTCCCACACGGAAGGTGGCAGCCCTGAAAGCTGTTGCTGGTCTTCACCGTCCCCCTGCAGCCTATTCACAGGCACAACAGGATCTGGGATACGGGCTTGCCCAGAGGAGGAAAATCTCATGGCTCTCGTCCTCAGCAGAACCTTTTTCGGAAACGGCACACATCCTGCACCTTGTAAGAAAAGGTTTACAGTTAGGGGTTAGGGATAGGGGTTAGGGTTAGGGTTGGGGTTGGGGTTAGGGTTAGGGTTAGAGGTTAGGGTCAGGGTTAGGGTTAGGGTTAGGGCCATTAGGGTTAGGGTTTAGGGTTAGGGTTAGGGGTTAGGGTTAGGGGGTTAGGGTTAGGGTTAGGGTCAGAGTTACGGTTAGGGTTAGGGCCATTAGGGTTAGGGTTAGGGGTTAGAGTTAGGGTTAGTGTTAGGGTCCATTAGGGTTAGGGTTAGGGTTAGGGGTTAGGGTTAGGGTTAGGTGTTAGGGTGAGTGTTAGGGTTAGGTGGTTAGGGTTACGGTTAGGGTTAGGGGTTAGGGTTAGGGTTAGAGTTAGGTGTTAGGGTCCGGGTTAGGGTTACATTTAGTGTTAGGGTTTAGGTTTAGGGTTAGGGTTAGGGGTTAGGGTTAGGGTTAGGGTCATTAGGGTTAGGGTTAGGGTTCAGTGTTAGGGTTAGGAGTTAGGGGTTAGGGTTAGGGTTAGGGTTAGGGGTTAGGGTTAGGGTAAGGGTTAGGGGATAGGGTTAGGGTTAGGGTTAAGGTCGTTAGGGATGGGCTTAGGGTTAGGGTTAGGGGTTACGGTTAGGGTTAGTGTCAGGGTTAGTCTTTCGTCCTCGGCAGAGCCTGTTTCCGAAAAGGCACACGTCCGGCTCCTTGTCCCACACGGAAGGTGGCAGCCCTGAAAGCTGTTGCTGGTCTTCACCGTCCCCCTGCAGCCTATTCACAGGCACAACAGGATTCAGGACCCGGGCATGCCCAGAGGAGGAACATCTCATGTCTCTCGTCCTCGGCAGAGCCTATTTCCGAAAAGGCACACGTCCGGCTCCTTGTCCCACACGGAAGGTGGCAGCCCTGAAAGCTGTTGCTAGTCTTCACCGTCCCCCTGCAGCCTATTCACAAGTACAACAGGATTCAGGACCCAGGCTTGCCCAGAGGAGGAACATCTCATGGTTCTCGTCCTCGGCTGGGCCTCTTTTCGAAAAGGCACACGTCCGGCTCCTTGTCCCACATGGAAGGTGGCAGCCCTGAAAGCTGTTGCTGGTCTTCACCGTCCCCCTGCAGCCTATTCACAGGCACAACAGGATTCAGGACCCGGGCATGCCCAGAGGAGGAACATCTCATGGCTCTCTTCCTCGGCAGAGCCCGATTCCGAAAAGGCACACGTCCGGCTCCTTGTCCCACAAGGAAGGTGGCAGCCCTGAAAGCTGTTGCTGGTCTTCACCGTCCCCCTGCAGCCTATTCACAGGCACAACAGGATCTGGGACCCGGGCTTGCCCAGAGGAGGAAAATCTCATGGCTCTCGTCCTCAGCAGAACCTTTTTCGGAAACGGCACACATCCTGCACCTTGTCAGAAAAGGTTTACAGTTAGGGGTTAGGGTTAGGGGTTAGGGGTTAGGGTTAGGGTTGGGGTTAGGGTTAGGGGGTTAGGGTTAGGGTCAGAGTTAGGGTTAGGGTTAGGGCCATTAGGGTTAGGGTTAGGGGTTAGGGTTAGGGTTAGTGTTAGGGTCCATTAGGGTTAGGGTTAGGTGTTAGGGTGAGTGTTAGGGTTAGGTGGTTAGGGTTACGTTTAGGGTTAGGGGTTAGGGTTAGGGTTAGAGCTAGGAGTTAGGGTCTGGGTTAGGGTTACATTTAGGGTTAGGGTTTAGGTTTAGGGTTAGGGGTTAGGGTTAGGGTCATTAGGGTTAGGGTTAGGGTTAGGATTCGGGGTTAGGGTTAGGTTTAGGGGTTAGGGTTAGGGTTAGGAGTTAGGGGTTAGGGTTAGGGTTAGGGGTTAGGATTAGGGTAATGGTTAGGGGATAGGGTTAGGGTTAGGGTTAAGGTCGTTAGGGATGGGCTTAGGGTTAGGGTTAGGGGTTAGGGTTAGGGTTAGGGTCAGGGTTAGTCTTTCGTCCTCGGCAGAGCCTGTTTCCGAAAAGGCACACGTCCGGCTCCTTGTCCCACACGGAAGGTGGCAGCCCTGAAAGCTGTTGCTGGTTTTCACCGTCCCCCTGCAGCCTATTCACAGGCACAACAGGATTCAGGACCCGGGCATGCCCAGAGGAGGAACATCTCATGGCTCTCTTCCTCGGCAGAGCCCGATTCCGAAAAGGCACACGTCCGGCTCCTTGTCCCACACGGAAGGTGGCAGCCCTGAAAGCTGTTGCTGGTCTTCACCGTCCCCCTGCAGCCTATTCACAGGTACGACAGGATCTGGGACCCGGGCTTGCCCACAGGAGGAACATCTCATGGCTCTCGTCCTCGGCAGAGCCCGATTCCGGAAAGGCACACGTCCGGCTCCTTGTCCCACAAGGAAGGTGGCAGCCCTGAAAGCTGTTGCTGGTCTTCACCGTCCCCCTGCAGCCTATTCACAGGTACAACAGGATTCAGGACCCGGGCTTGCCCAGAGGAGGAACATCTCATGGCTCTTGTGCTCGGCAGAGCCTCTTCCCG
>NW_026060797.1:67500-72500 GCF_929443795.1 Astur gentilis
GTCCTCGGCAGGGCCTCTTTCCGAGAAGGCACACGTCCGGCTCCTTGTCCCACACGGAAGGTGGCAGCCCTGAAAGCTGTTGCTGGTCTTCATGTCCCCCTGCAGCCTATTCACAGGCACAACAGGATCTGGGACCCGGGCTTGCCCGGAGGAGGAACATCTCATTGCTCTCGTCCTCAGCAGAGCCTCTTCCCGAAAAGGCACACGTCCGTCTCCTTGTCCCACACGGAAGGTGGCAGCCCTGAAAGCTGTTGCTGGTCTTCACCGTCCCCCTGCAGCCTATTCACAGGTACAACAGGATCTGGGACCCGGGCTTGCCCAGAGGAGGGACATCTCATGTCTCTCGTCCTCGGCAGGGCCTGATTCTGAAAAGGCACACGTCCGGCTCCTTGTCTGACACGGAAGGTGGCAGCCCTGAAAGATGTTGCTGGTCTTCACCGTCCCCCTGCAGCCTATTCACAGGCACAACAGGATCTGGGATACGGCCTTGCCCAGAGGAGGAAAATCTCATGGCTCTCGTCCTCAGCAGAACCTGTTTCGGAAACGGCACACATCCTGCACATTCTCAGAAAAGGTTTACAGTTAGGGGTTAGGGTTAGGGGTTAGGGTTAGGGGTTAGGGTTAGGGTTAGGGGTTAGGGTTAGGGCCATTAGGGTTTAGGGTTAGGGTTAGGGCCATTAGGGTTTAGGGTTAGGGTTTAGGGTTAGGGGTTAGGGTTAGGGGTTAGGGTTAGGGGTTAGGGTTAGGGTCAGGGTTAGGGTTAGGGGGTTAGGGTCAGGGTTAGGTTTAGGAGTTAGGGTTAGGGCTAGGGTTAGGGCCATTAGGGTTAGGGGTTAGGGTTAGGGGCCGTTAGGGTTAGGGGTTAGGGTTAGGGTCCGTTAGGGTTAGGGGTTAGGGTTACGGTTAGGGTTAGGTGTTAGGGGGAGTGTTAGGGTTAGGTGGTTAGGGTTACGGTTAGGGTTAGGGGTTAGGGTTAGGGTTAGAGTTAGGAGTTAGGGTCAGGGTTAGGGTTACAGTTAGGGTTAGGGGCTTAGGGTTAGGGTTACAGTTAGGGTTAGGGGCTTAGGGTTAGGGTTAGGGGTTAGGGTTAGGGGTTAGGGTTAGGGGTTAGGGTTAGGGGTTAGGGGGTTAGGGTTAGGGTTAGGGTTAGGGCCGTTAGGGTTAGGGCCGTTAGGGTTAGGGTTAGGTGGTTAGGGTTAGGGCCATTAGGGTTAGGGTTAGGGGTTAGGGTTTAGGGTTTAGGGTTAGGGGTTAGGGTTTAGGGGTTAGGGTTTAGGGGTTAGGGTTAGGGGTTAGGGTTAGGGTTAAGGTTTAGGGTTAGGGTTTAGGGTTAGGGTTAGTGTTAAGGGCTTAGGGTTAGGGTTAGGGTCGTTAGGGATGGGCTTAGGGTTAGGGGTTAGGGTTATGGTTATGGTCAGGGTTAGTCTCTCGTCCTCGGCAGAGCCTGTTTCCGAAAAGGCACACGTCCGGCTCCTTGTCCCACACGGAAGGTGGCAGCCCTGAAAGATGTTGCTGGTCTTCACCGTCCCCCTGCAGCCTATTAACAGGCACAACAGGATCTGGGATACGGGCTTGCCCAGAGGATGAAAATCTCATGGCTCTCGTCCTCAGCAGAACCTGTTTCGGAAACGGCACACATCCTGCACATTCTCAGAAAAGGTTTACAGTTAGGGGTTAGGGTTAGGGGTTAGGGTTAGGGGTTAGGGTTAGGGGTTAGGGTTAGGGCCATTAGGGTTTAGGGTTAGGGTTAGGGCCATTAGGGTTTAGGGTTAGGGTTTAGGGTTAGGGTTTAGAGTTAGGGTTTAGGGTTAGGGTTTAGGGTTAGGGTTTAGGGTCAGGGTTAGGGTTAGGGCTAGGGTTAGGGCCATTAGGGTTAGGGCTAGGGTTAGGGCCATTAGGGTTAGGGGTTAGGGTTAGTGTCCGTTAGGGTTAGGGGTTAGGGTTACGGTTAGGGTTAGGTGTTAGGGGGAGTGTTAGGGTTAGGTGGTTAGAGTTACGGTTAGGGTTAGGGGTTAGGGTTAGAGTTAGGAGTTAGGGTCCGGGTTAGGGTTACAGTTAGGGTTAGGGGCTTAGGGTTAGGGTTACAGTATGGGTTAGGGGCTTAGGTTTAGGGGTTAGGGTTAGGGGTTAGGGTTAGGGGTTAGGGCCATTAGGGTTAGGGTTAGGTGGTTAGGGTTAGGTGGTTAGGGTTAGGTGGTTAGGGTTAGGTGGTTAGGGTTAGGTGGTTAGGGTTAGGGTTAGGTGGTTAGGGTTAGGGGTTAGGGTTAGGGGTTAGGGTTAGGTGGTTAGGATTAGGGGTTAGGGGTTAGGGTTAGGGTTAGGGCCATTAGGGTTAGGGGTTAGGGGGTTAGGGTTAGGGGGTTAGGGTTAGGGGGTTAGGGTTAGGGGTTAGGGTTAGGGTTAGGTGTTAGGATTAGGGTTAGTCTTTCGTCCTCGGCAGAGCCTATTTCCGAAAAGGCACACGTCCGGCTCCTTGTCCCACACGGAAGTTGGCAGCCCTGAAAGCTGTTGCTGGTCTTCACCGTCCCCCTGCAGCCTATTCACAGGTACGACAGGATCTGGGACCCGGGCTTGCCCACAGGAGGAACATCTCATGGCTCTCGTCCTCGGCAGAGCCCGATTCCGAAAAGGCACACGTCCGGCTCCTTGTCCCACAAGGAAGGTGGCAGCCCTGAAAGCTGTTGCTGGTCTTCACCGTCCCCCTGCAGCCTATTCACAGGTACAACAGGATTCAGGACCCGGGCTTGCCCACAGGAGGAACATCTCATGGCTCTCGTCCTCGGCAGAGCCCGATTCCGAAAAGGCACACGTCCGGCTCCTTGTCCTACACGGAAGGTGGCAGCCCTGAAAGATGTTGCTGGTCTTCACCGTCCCCCTGCAGCCTATTCACAGGTACAACAGGATTCACGACGCGGGCTTGCCCAGAGGAGGAACATCTCATGGCTCTCGTCCTCGGCGGAGCCTGATTCCGGAAAGGCACACGTCCGGCTCCTTGTCCCACATGGAAGGTGGCAGCCCTGAAAGCTGTTGCTGGTCTTCACCGTCCCCCTGCAGCCTATTCACAGGCACAACAGGATTCAGGACCCGGGCATGCCCAGAGGAGGAACATCTCATGGCTCTCGTCCTCGGCAGAGCCTGTTTGCGGAAAGGCACACGTCCGGCTCCTTGTCCCACGCGGAAGGTGGCAGCCCTGAAAGCTGTTGCTGGTCTTCACCGTCCCCCTGCAGCCTATTCACAGGCACAACAGGACTCACGACGCGGGCTTGCCCAGAGGAGGAACATCTCATGGCTGTCGTCCTCGACAGGGCCTTTTTCCGAAAAGGCACACGTCCGGCTCCTTGTCCCACACGGAAGGTGGCAGCCCTGAAAGCTGTTGCTGGTCTTCACCGTCCCCCTGCAGCCCATTCACAGGTACGACAGGATCTGGGACCCGGGCTTGCCCAGAGGAGGAACATCTCATGGCTCTTGTCCTCGGCAGAGCCTATTTCCGAAAAGGCACACGTCCGGCTCCTTGTCCCACACGGAAGGTGGCAGCCCTGAAAGCTGTTGCTGGTCTTCACCGTCCCCCTGCAGCCTATTCACAGGTACAACAGGATTCAGGACCTGGGCTTGCCCAGAGGAGGAACATCTCATGGCTCTTGTCCTCGGCAGAGCCTCTTCCCGAAAAGGCACACGTCCGGCTCCTTGTCCCACACGGAAGGTGGCAGCCCTGAAAGCTGTTGCTGGTCTTAACCGTCCCCCTGCAGCCTATTCACAGGCACAACAGGATCTGGGACCCGGGCTTGCCCAGAGGAGGAACATCTCATGGCTCTCATCCTCGGCAGAGCCTGATTCCGGAAAGGCACACGTCCAGCTCCTTGTCCCACAAGGAAGGTGGCAGCCCTGAAAGATGTTGCTGGTCTTCACCGTCCCACTGCAGCCTATTCACAGGTACGACAGGATCTGGGACCCGGGCTTGCCCAGAGGAGGAACATCTCATGGCTCTCGTCCTCGGCAGAACCTTTTTCGGAAACGGCACACATCCTGCACCTTGTCAGAAAAGGTTTACAGTTAGGGGTTAGGGTTAGGGGTTAGGGTTAGGGCCATTAGGGTTAGGGTTAGAGGTTAGGGTTAGGGTTAGGGTTAGGGTCAGGGTTAGGGTTAGGGCCATTAGGGTTAGGGTTAGGGTTAGGTTTTAGGGTTAGGGTTAGGGGTTAGGGTTAGGGGGTTAGGGTTAGGGTTAGGGTCAGAGTTAGGGTTAGGGTTAGGGCCATTAGGTTTAGGGTTAGGGGTTAGGGTTAGGGTTAGTGTTAGGGTCCATTAGGGTTAGGGTTAGGGGTTAGGGTTAGGGTTAGGTGTTAGGGTGAGTGTTAGGGTTAGGTGGTTAGGGTTACGGTTAGGGTTACGGGATAGGGTTAGGGTTAGAGTTAGGAGTTAGGGTCCGGGTTAGGGTTACATTTAGGGTTAAGGTTAGGGTTTAGGGTTAGGGTTAGGGGTTAGGGTTAGGGTCATTAGGGTTCGGGGTTAGGGGTTAGGGTTAGGGTTAGGGGTTAGGGTTAGGGTTAGGTTTAGCTGTTAGGGTTAGGGTAAGGGTTAGGGGATAGGGTTAGGGTTAGGGTTAAGGTCGTTAGGGATGGGCTTAGGGTTAGGGTTAGGGGTTAGGGTTAGGGTTAGGGTCAGGGTTAGTCTTTCGTCCTCGGCAGAGCCTATTTCCGAAAAGGCACACGTCCGGCTCCTTGTCCCACACGGAAGTTGGCAGCCCTGAAAGCTGTTGCTGGTCTTCACCGTCCCCCTGCAGCCTATTCACAGGTACGACAGGATCTGGGACCCGGGCTTGCCCACAGGAGGAACATCTCATGGCTCTCGTCCTCGGCAGAGCCCGATTCCGAAAAGGCACACGTCCGGCTCCTTGTCCCACAAGGAAGGTGGCAGCCCTGAAAGCTGTTGCTGGTCTTCACCGTCCCCCTGCAGCCTATTCACAGGTACAACAGGATTCAGGACCCGGGCTTGCCCACAGGAGG
>NW_026060797.1:77500-80000 GCF_929443795.1 Astur gentilis
TTAGGGTTAGGGGGTTAGGGTTAGGGTTAGGGTCAGAGTTAGGGTTAGGGTTAGGGCCATTAGGGTTAGGGTTAGGGGTTAGAGTTAGGGTTAGTGTTAGGGTCCATTAGGGTTAGGGTTAGGGTTAGGGGTTAGGGTTAGGGTTAGGTGTTAGGGTGAGTGTTAGGGTTAGGTGGTTAGGGTTACGGTTAGGGTTAGGGGTTAGGGTTAGGGTTAGAGTTAGGTGTTAGGGTCCGGGTTAGGGTTACAGTTAGGGTTAGGGTTTAGGTTTAGGGTTAGGGTTAGGGGTTAGGGTTAGGGTTAGGGTCATTAGGGTTAGGGTTAGGGTTCAGTGTTAGGGTTAGGAGTTAGGGGTTAGGGTTAGGGTTAGGGTTAGGGGTTAGGGTTAGGGTAAGGGTTAGGGGATAGGGTTAGGGTTAGGGTTAAGGTCGTTAGGGATGGGCTTAGGGTTAGGGTTAGGGGTTACGGTTAGGGTTAGTGTCAGGGTTAGTCTTTCGTCCTCGGCAGAGCCTGTTTCCGAAAAGGCACACGTCCGGCTCCTTGTCCCACACGGAAGGTGGCAGCCCTGAAAGCTGTTGCTGGTCTTCACCGTCCCCCTGCAGCCTATTCACAGGCACAACAGGATTCAGGACCCGGGCATGCCCAGAGGAGGAACATCTCATGTCTCTCGTCCTCGGCAGAGCCTATTTCCGAAAAGGCACACGTCCGGCTCCTTGTCCCACACGGAAGGTGGCAGCCCTGAAAGCTGTTGCTAGTCTTCACCGTCCCCCTGCAGCCTATTCACAAGTACAACAGGATTCAGGACCCAGGCTTGCCCAGAGGAGGAACATCTCATGGTTCTCGTCCTCGGCTGGGCCTCTTTTCGAAAAGGCACACGTCCGGCTCCTTGTCCCACATGGAAGGTGGCAGCCCTGAAAGCTGTTGCTGGTCTTCACCGTCCCCCTGCAGCCTATTCACAGGCACAACAGGATTCAGGACCCGGGCATGCCCAGAGGAGGAACATCTCATGGCTCTCTTCCTCGGCAGAGCCCGATTCCGAAAAGGCACACGTCCGGCTCCTTGTCCCACAAGGAAGGTGGCAGCCCTGAAAGCTGTTGCTGGTCTTCACCGTCCCCCTGCAGCCTATTCACAGGTACAACAGGATTCAGGACCCGGGCTTGCCCAGAGGAGGAACATCTCATGGCTCTTGTGCTCGGCAGAGCCTCTTCCCGAAAAGGCACACGTCCGGCTCCTTGTCCCACACGGAAGGTGGCAGCCCTGAAAGATGTTGCTGGTCTTCACCGTCCCCCTGCAGCCTATTCACAGGTACAACAGGATTCACGACGCGGGCTTGCCCAGAGGAGGAACATCTCATGGCTCTCGTCCTCGGCGGAGCCTGATTCCGGAAAGGCACACGTCCGGCTCCTTGTCCCACATGGAAGGTGGCAGCCCTGAAAGCTGTTGCTGGTCTTCACCGTCCCCCTGCAGCCTATTCACAGGCACAACAGGATCTGGGACCCGGGCTTGCCCAGAGGAGGAAAATCTCATGGCTCTCGTCCTCAGCAGAACCTTTTTCGGAAACGGCACACATCCTGCACCTTGTCAGAAAAGGTTTACAGTTAGGGGTTAGGGTTAGGGGTTAGGGGTTAGGGTTAGGGTTGGGGTTAGGGTTAGGGTTAGAGGTTAGGGTTAGGGTCAGAGTTAGGGTTAGGGTTAGGGCCATTAGGGTTAGGGTTAGGGGTTAGGGTTAGGGTTAGTGTTAGGGTCCATTAGGGTTAGGGTTAGGTGTTAGGGTGAGTGTTAGGGTTAGGTGGTTAGGGTTACGGTTAGGGTTAGGGGTTAGGGTTAGGGTTAGAGCTAGGAGTTAGGGTCTGGGTTAGGGTTACATTTAGGGTTAGGGTTTAGGTTTAGGGTTAGGGGTTAGGGTTAGGGTCATTAGGGTTAGGGTTAGGGTTAGGATTCGGGGTTAGGGTTAGGTTTAGGGGTTAGGGTTAGGGTTAGGAGTTAGGGGTTAGGGTTAGGGTTAGGGGTTAGGATTAGGGTAATGGTTAGGGGATAGGGTTAGGGTTAGGGTTAAGGTCGTTAGGGATGGGCTTAGGGTTAGGGTTAGGGGTTAGGGTTAGGGTTAGGGTCAGGGTTAGTCTTTCGTCCTCGGCAGAGCCTGTTTCCGAAAAGGCACACGTCCGGCTCCTTGTCCCACACGGAAGGTGGCAGCCCTGAAAGCTGTTGCTGGTTTTCACCGTCCCCCTGCAGCCTATTCACAGGCACAACAGGATTCAGGACCCGGGCATGCCCAGAGGAGGAACATCTCATGGCTCTCTTCCTCGGCAGAGCCCGATTCCGAAAAGGCACACGTCCGGCTCCTTGTCCCACAAGGAAGGTGGCAGCCCTGAAAGCTGTTGCTGGTCTTCACCGTCCCCCTGCAGCCTATTCACAGGTACGACAGGATCTGGGACCCGGGCTTGCCCACAGGAGGAACATCTCATGGCTCTCGTCCTCGGCAGAGCCCGATTCCGGAAAG
>NW_026060797.1:85000-90000 GCF_929443795.1 Astur gentilis
GAGGAGGAACATCTCATGGCTCTCGTCCTCAGCAGAGTCTGATTCTGGAAAGCACACATCCGGCTCCTTGTCCCACACGGAAGGTGGCAGCCCTGAAAGCTGTTGCTGGTCTTCACCGTCCCCCTGCAGCCTATTCACAGGCACAACAGGATCTGGGAACCGGGCTTGCCCAGAGGAGGAACATCTCATGGCTCTCGTCCTCGGCAGGGCCTCTTTCCGAGAAGGCACACGTCCGGCTCCTTGTCCCACACGGAAGGTGGCAGCCCTGAAAGCTGTTGCTGGTCTTCATGTCCCCCTGCAGCCTATTCACAGGCACAACAGGATCTGGGACCCGGGCTTGCCCGGAGGAGGAACATCTCATTGCTCTCGTCCTCAGCAGAGCCTCTTCCCGAAAAGGCACACGTCCGTCTCCTTGTCCCACACGGAAGGTGGCAGCCCTGAAAGCTGTTGCTGGTCTTCACCGTCCCCCTGCAGCCTATTCACAGGTACAACAGGATCTGGGACCCGGGCTTGCCCAGAGGAGGGACATCTCATGTCTCTCGTCCTCGGCAGGGCCTGATTCTGAAAAGGCACACGTCCGGCTCCTTGTCTGACACGGAAGGTGGCAGCCCTGAAAGATGTTGCTGGTCTTCACCGTCCCCCTGCAGCCTATTCACAGGCACAACAGGATCTGGGATACGGCCTTGCCCAGAGGAGGAAAATCTCATGGCTCTCGTCCTCAGCAGAACCTGTTTCGGAAACGGCACACATCCTGCACATTCTCAGAAAAGGTTTACAGTTAGGGGTTAGGGTTAGGGGTTAGGGTTAGGGGTTAGGGTTAGGGTTAGGGGTTAGGGTTAGGGCCATTAGGGTTTAGGGTTAGGGTTAGGGCCATTAGGGTTTAGGGTTAGGGTTTAGGGTTAGGGGTTAGGGTTAGGGGTTAGGGTTAGGGGTTAGGGTTAGGGTCAGGGTTAGGGTTAGGGGGTTAGGGTCAGGGTTAGGTTTAGGAGTTAGGGTTAGGGCTAGGGTTAGGGCCATTAGGGTTAGGGGTTAGGGTTAGGGGCCGTTAGGGTTAGGGGTTAGGGTTAGGGTCCGTTAGGGTTAGGGGTTAGGGTTACGGTTAGGGTTAGGTGTTAGGGGGAGTGTTAGGGTTAGGTGGTTAGGGTTACGGTTAGGGTTAGGGGTTAGGGTTAGGGTTAGAGTTAGGAGTTAGGGTCAGGGTTAGGGTTACAGTTAGGGTTAGGGGCTTAGGGTTAGGGTTACAGTTAGGGTTAGGGGCTTAGGGTTAGGGTTAGGGGTTAGGGTTAGGGGTTAGGGTTAGGGGTTAGGGTTAGGGGTTAGGGGGTTAGGGTTAGGGGTTAGGGGTTAGGGTTAGGGGTTAGGGTTAGGGGTTAGGGTTAGGGCCGTTAGGGTTAGGGCCGTTAGGGTTAGGGTTAGGTGGTTAGGGTTAGGGCCATTAGGGTTAGGGTTAGGGGTTAGGGTTTAGGGTTTAGGGTTAGGGGTTAGGGTTTAGGGGTTAGGGTTTAGGGGTTAGGGTTAGGGGTTAGGGTTAGGGTTAAGGTTTAGGGTTAGGGTTTAGGGTTAGGGTTAGTGTTAAGGGCTTAGGGTTAGGGTTAGGGTCGTTAGGGATGGGCTTAGGGTTAGGGGTTAGGGTTATGGTTATGGTCAGGGTTAGTCTCTCGTCCTCGGCAGAGCCTGTTTCCGAAAAGGCACACGTCCGGCTCCTTGTCCCACACGGAAGGTGGCAGCCCTGAAAGATGTTGCTGGTCTTCACCGTCCCCCTGCAGCCTATTAACAGGCACAACAGGATCTGGGATACGGGCTTGCCCAGAGGATGAAAATCTCATGGCTCTCGTCCTCAGCAGAACCTGTTTCGGAAACGGCACACATCCTGCACATTCTGAGAAAAGGTTTACAGTTAGGGGTTAGGGTTAGGGGTTAGGGTTAGGGGTTAGGGTTAGGGGTTAGGGTTAGGGCCATTAGGGTTTAGGGTTAGGGTTAGGGCCATTAGGGTTTAGGGTTAGGGTTTAGGGTTAGGGTTTAGAGTTAGGGTTTAGGGTTAGGGTTTAGGGTTAGGGTTTAGGGTCAGGGTTAGGGTTAGGGCTAGGGTTAGGGCCATTAGGGTTAGGGCTAGGGTTAGGGCCATTAGGGTTAGGGGTTAGGGTTAGTGTCCGTTAGGGTTAGGGGTTAGGGTTACGGTTAGGGTTAGGTGTTAGGGGGAGTGTTAGGGTTAGGTGGTTAGAGTTACGGTTAGGGTTAGGGGTTAGGGTTAGAGTTAGGAGTTAGGGTCCGGGTTAGGGTTACAGTTAGGGTTAGGGGCTTAGGGTTAGGGTTACAGTATGGGTTAGGGGCTTAGGTTTAGGGGTTAGGGTTAGGGGTTAGGGTTAGGGGTTAGGGCCATTAGGGTTAGGGTTAGGTGGTTAGGGTTAGGTGGTTAGGGTTAGGTGGTTAGGGTTAGGTGGTTAGGGTTAGGGTTAGGTGGTTAGGGTTAGGGGTTAGGGTTAGGGGTTAGGGTTAGGTGGTTAGGATTAGGGGTTAGGGGTTAGGGTTAGGGTTAGGGCCATTAGGGTTAGGGGTTAGGGGGTTAGGGTTAGGGGGTTAGGGTTAGGGGGTTAGGGTTAGGGGTTAGGGTTAGGGTTAGGTGTTAGGATTAGGGTTAGTCTTTCGTCCTCGGCAGAGCCTATTTCCGAAAAGGCACACGTCCGGCTCCTTGTCCCACACGGAAGTTGGCAGCCCTGAAAGCTGTTGCTGGTCTTCACCGTCCCCCTGCAGCCTATTCACAGGTACGACAGGATCTGGGACCCGGGCTTGCCCACAGGAGGAACATCTCATGGCTCTCGTCCTCGGCAGAGCCCGATTCCGAAAAGGCACACGTCCGGCTCCTTGTCCCACAAGGAAGGTGGCAGCCCTGAAAGCTGTTGCTGGTCTTCACCGTCCCCCTGCAGCCTATTCACAGGTACAACAGGATTCAGGACCCGGGCTTGCCCACAGGAGGAACATCTCATGGCTCTCGTCCTCGGCAGAGCCCGATTCCGAAAAGGCACACGTCCGGCTCCTTGTCCTACACGGAAGGTGGCAGCCCTGAAAGATGTTGCTGGTCTTCACCGTCCCCCTGCAGCCTATTCACAGGTACAACAGGATTCACGACGCGGGCTTGCCCAGAGGAGGAACATCTCATGGCTCTCGTCCTCGGCGGAGCCTGATTCCGGAAAGGCACACGTCCGGCTCCTTGTCCCACATGGAAGGTGGCAGCCCTGAAAGCTGTTGCTGGTCTTCACCGTCCCCCTGCAGCCTATTCACAGGCACAACAGGATTCAGGACCCGGGCATGCCCAGAGGAGGAACATCTCATGGCTCTCGTCCTCGGCAGAGCCTGTTTGCGGAAAGGCACACGTCCGGCTCCTTGTCCCACGCGGAAGGTGGCAGCCCTGAAAGCTGTTGCTGGTCTTCACCGTCCCCCTGCAGCCTATTCACAGGCACAACAGGACTCACGACGCGGGCTTGCCCAGAGGAGGAACATCTCATGGCTGTCGTCCTCGACAGGGCCTTTTTCCGAAAAGGCACACGTCCGGCTCCTTGTCCCACACGGAAGGTGGCAGCCCTGAAAGCTGTTGCTGGTCTTCACCGTCCCCCTGCAGCCCATTCACAGGTACGACAGGATCTGGGACCCGGGCTTGCCCAGAGGAGGAACATCTCATGGCTCTTGTCCTCGGCAGAGCCTATTTCCGAAAAGGCACACGTCCGGCTCCTTGTCCCACACGGAAGGTGGCAGCCCTGAAAGCTGTTGCTGGTCTTCACCGTCCCCCTGCAGCCTATTCACAGGTACAACAGGATTCAGGACCTGGGCTTGCCCAGAGGAGGAACATCTCATGGCTCTTGTCCTCGGCAGAGCCTCTTCCCGAAAAGGCACACGTCCGGCTCCTTGTCCCACACGGAAGTTGGCAGCCCTGAAAGCTGTTGCTGGTCTTAACCGTCCCCCTGCAGCCTATTCACAGGCACAACAGGATCTGGGACCCGGGCTTGCCCAGAGGAGGAACATCTCATGGCTCTCATCCTCGGCAGAGCCTGATTCCGGAAAGGCACACGTCCAGCTCCTTGTCCCACAAGGAAGGTGGCAGCCCTGAAAGATGTTGCTGGTCTTCACCGTCCCACTGCAGCCTATTCACAGGTACGACAGGATCTGGGACCCGGGCTTGCCCAGAGGAGGAACATCTCATGGCTCTCGTCCTCGGCAGAACCTGTTTCGGAAACGGCACACATCCTGCACCTTGTCAGAAAAGGTTTACAGTTAGGGGTTAGGGTTAGGGGTTAGGGTTAGGGCCATTAGGGTTAGGGTTAGAGGTTAGGGTTAGGGTTAGGGTTAGGGTCAGGGTTAGGGTTAGGGCCATTAGGGTTAGGGTTAGGGTTAGGTTTTAGGGTTAGGGTTAGGGGTTAGGGTTAGGGGGTTAGGGTTAGGGTTAGGGTCAGAGTTAGGGTTAGGGTTAGGGCCATTAGGTTTAGGGTTAGGGGTTAGGGTTAGGGTTAGTGTTAGGGTCCATTAGGGTTAGGGTTAGGGGTTAGGGTTAGGGTTAGGTGTTAGGGTGAGTGTTAGGGTTAGGTGGTTAGGGTTACGGTTAGGGTTACGGGATAGGGTTAGGGTTAGAGTTAGGAGTTAGGGTCCGGGTTAGGGTTACATTTAGGGTTAAGGTTAGGGTTTAGGGTTAGGGTTAGGGGTTAGGGTTAGGGTCATTAGGGTTCGGGGTTAGGGGTTAGGGTTAGGGTTAGGGGTTAGGGTTAGGGTTAGGTTTAGCTGTTAGGGTTAGGGTAAGGGTTAGGGGATAGGGTTAGGGTTAGGGTTAAGGTCGTTAGGGATGGGCTTAGGGTTAGGGTTAGGGGTTAGGGTTAGGGTTAGGGTCAGGGTTAGTCTTTCGTCCTCGGCAGAGCCTATTTCCGAAAAGGCACACGTCCGGCTCCTTGTCCCACACGGAAGTTGGCAGCCCTGAAAGCTGTTGCTGGTCTTCACCGTCCCCCTGCAGCCTATTC
>NW_026060797.1:95000-102500 GCF_929443795.1 Astur gentilis
GTTAGGGTTAGGGTTTAGGGTTAGGGGTTAGGGTTAGCGTTAGGGGGTTAGGGTTAGGGTTAGGGTTAGGGTCAGAGTTAGGGTTAGGGTTAGGGCCATTTGGTTTAGGGTTAGGGTTAGGGTCATTAGGGTTAGGGTTAGGGGTTAGGGTTAGGGGTTAGGGTTAGGGTTAGGTGTTAGTGTCCATTAGGGTTAGGGTTAGGGTTAGGGTTAGGGTCAGAGTTAGGGTTAGGGTTAGGGGTTAGGGTTAGGGTTAGTGTTAGGGTCCATTAGGGTTAGGGTTAGGGTTAGGGTTAGGTGTTAGGGTGAGTGTTAGGGTTAGGTGGTTAGGGTTACGTTTAGGGTTAGGGGTTAGGGTTAGGGTTAGAGTTAGGAGTTAGGGTCCGGGTTAGGGTTACATTTAGGGTTAGGGTTAGGGTTTAGGTTTAGGGTTAGGGTTAGGGGTTAGGGTTAGGGTTAGGGTCATTAGGGTTCGGGGTTAGGGTTAGGGGTTAGGGTTAGGGGTTAGGGTTAGGAGTTAGGGGTTAGGGTTAGGGGTTAGGGTTAGGGGTAAGGGTTAGGGTAAGGGTTAGGGGATAGGGTTAGGGTTAGGGTTAAGGTCGTTAGGGATGGGCTTAGGGTTAGGGTTAGGGGTTAGGGTTAGGGTTAGGGTCAGGGTTAGTCTTTCGTCCTCGGCAGAGCCTGTTTCCGAAAAGGCACACGTCCGGCTCCTTGTCCCACACGGAAGGTGGCAGCCCTGAAAGCTGTTGCTGGTCTTCACCGTCCCCCTGCAGCCTATTCACAGGCACAACAGGATTCAGGACCCGGGCTTGCCCAGAGGAGGAACATCTCATGTCTCTCGTCCTCGGCAGAGCCTATTTCCGAAAAGGCACACGTCAAGCTCCTTGTCCCACACGGAAGGTGGCAGCCCTGAAAGCTGTTGCTAGTCTTCACCGTCCCCCTGCAGCCTATTCACAGGCACAACAGGATCTGGGATACGGGCTTGCCCAGAGGAGGAAAATCTCATGTCTCTCGTCCTCAGCAGAACCTTTTTCGGAAACGGCACACATCCTGCACATTCTCAGAAAAGGTTTACAGTTAGGGGTTAGGGTTAGGGTTGGGGTTAGGGTTAGGGTTAGGGTTAGAGGTTAGGGTTAGGGTTAGAGGTTAGGGTTAGGGTCAGGGTTAGGGTTAGGGTTAGGGCCGTTAGGGTTAGGGTTAGGGGTTAGGGTTAGGGTTAGGGGGTTAGGGTTAGGGTTAGGGTCAGAGTTAGGGTTAGGGCCATTAGGGTTAGGGTTAGGGGTTAGGGTTAGGGTTAGGGTTAGGGTTAGAGTTAGGAGTTAGGGTCCGGGTTAGGGTTACATTTAGGGTTAGGGTTTAGGTTTAGGGTTAGGGTTAGGGGTTAGGGTTAGGGTTAGGGTCATTAGGGTTAGGGTTAGGGTTCGGGGTTAGGGTTAGGGTTAGGGGTTAGGGTTAGGGTTAGGAGTTATGTGTTAGGGTTAGGGTTAGGGGTTAGGGTTAGGGTTAGGGGTTAGGGTTAGGGTAAGGGTTAGGGGATAGGGTTAGGGTTAGGGTTAAGGTCATTAGGGATGGGCTTAGGGTTAGGGTTAGGGTTAGGGTTAGGATTAGGGGGTTAGGGTTAGGGTTAGGTGTTAGGGTGAGTGTTAGGGTTAGGTGGTTAGGGTTATGGTTAGGGTTAGGCGTTAGGGTTAGGGTTAGAGTTAGGAGTTAGGGTCCGGGTTAGGGTTACAGTTAGGGTTAGGGTTAGTGTTTAGGGTTAGGGTCAGTGTTAAGGGCTTAGGGTAAGGGTTAGGGTTAGGGTCGTTAGGGATGGGCTTAGGGTTAGGGTTAGGGGTTAGGGTTAGGGTTAGTCTCTCGTCCTCGGCAGAGCCTCTTTCCGAAAAGGCACACGTCCGGCTCCTTGTCCCACACGGAAGGTGGCAGCTCTGAAAGCTGTTGCTGGTGTTCACCGTCCCCCTGCAGCCTATTCACAGCTACGACAGGATCTGGAACCCGGGCTTGCCCAGAGGAGGAACATCTCATGGCTCTCGTCCTCGGCAGAGCCTATTTCCGAAAAGGCACACGTCCGGCTCCTTGTCCCACACGGAAGGTGGCAGCCCTGAAAGCTGTTGCTGGTCTTCACCGTCCCCCTGCAGCCTATTCACAGCTACGACAGGATCTGGGACCCGGGCTTGCCCAGAGGAGGAACATCTCATGGCTCTCGTCCTCGGCAGAGCCTATTTCCGAAAAGGCACACGTCCGGCTCCTTGTCCCACACGGAAGGTGGCAGCCCTGAAAGATGTTGCTGGTCTTCACCGTGCCCCTGCAGCCTATTCACAGGCACAACAGGATCTGGGACCCGGGCTTGCCCAGAGGAGGAACATCTCATGGCTCTCGTCCTCGGCAGGGCCTCTTTTCGAAAAGGCACACGTCCGGCTCCTTGTCCCACACGGAAGGTGGCAGCCCTGAAAGCTGTTGCTGGTCTTCACCATCCCCCTGCTTCCTATTCACAGGCACAACAGGATCTGGAACCTGGGCTTGCCCAGAGGAGGAACATCTCATGGCTCTCGTCCTCGGCAGGGCCTCTTTCCGAAAAGGCACACGTCCGGCTCCTTGTCCCACACGGAAGGTGGCAGCCCTGAAAGCTGTTGCTGGTCTTCACCGTCCCCCTGCAGCCTATTCACAGGTACAACAGGATTCAGGATCCGGGCTTGCCCAGAGGAGGAACATCTCATGGCTCTCGTCCTCGGCAGAGCCTATTTCTGAAAAGTCACACGTCCAGCTCCTTGTCCCACACGGAAGGTGGCAGGCCGGAAAGCTGTTGCTGGTCTTCACCGTCCCCCTGCAGCCTATTCACAGGCACAACAGGATCTGGAACCCGGGCTTGCCCAGAGGAGGAACATCTCATGGCTCTCGTCCTCGGCAGAGCCTGATTCCGGAAAGGCACACGTCCGGCTCCTTGTCCCACACGGAAGGTGGCAGCCCTGAAAGCTGTTGCTGGTCTTCACTGTCCCCCTGCAGCCTATTCACAGGTACAACAGGATTCAGGACCCGGGCTTGGCCAGAGGAGGAACATCTCATGGCTCTCTTCCTCGGCAGAGCCTGTTTCCGAGAAGGCACACGTCCAGCTCCTTGTCCCACACGGAAGGTGGCAGCCCTGAAAGCTGTTGCTGGTCTTCACCGTCCCCCTGCAGCCTATTCACAGGCACAACAGGATTCAAGACCCGGGCATGCCCAGAGATGGAACATCTCATGGCTCTCTTCCTCGGCAGAGCCCGATTCCAAAAAGGCACACGTCCAGCTCCTTGTCCCACAAGGAAGGTGGCTGTCCTGAAAGCTGTTGCTGTTCTTCACCGTCCCCCTGCAGCCTATTCACAGGTACGACAGGATTCAGGACCCGGGCTTGGCCAGAGGAGGAACATCTCATGGCTCTCGTCCTCGGCAGAGCCTATTTCCGAAAAGGCACACGTCCGGCTCCTTGTCCCACACAGAAGGTGGCAGCCCTGAAAGCTGTTGCTGGTCTTCACCGTCCCCCTGCAGCCTATTCACAGGTACAACAGGATTCAGGACCCGGGCTTGCCCAGAGGAGGAACTTCTCATGGCTCTTGTCCTCGGCAGAGCCTCTTCCCGAAAAGGCACACGTCCGGCTCCTTGTCCCACACGGAAGGTGGCAGCCCTGAAAGCTGTAGCTGGTCTTCACCGTCCCCCTGCAGCCTATTCACAGGCACAACAGGATCTGGGTCCCGGGCTTGCCCAGAGGAGGAACATCTCACGGCTCTCGTCCTCGGCAGAGCCTGATTCCGGAAAGGCACACGTCCGGCTCCTTGTCCCACACGGAAGGTGGCAGCCCTGAAAGCTGTTGCTGGTCTTCACCGTCCCCCTGCAGCCTATTCACAGGCACAACAGGATCTGGGACCCGGGCTTGTCCAGAGGAGGAACATCTCATGGCTCTCATCCTCGGCAGAGCCTGATTCCGGAAAGGCACACGTCCGGCTCCTTGTCCCACACGGAAGGTGGCAGCCCTGAAAGCTGTTGCTGGTCTTCACCGTCCCCCTGCAGCCTATTCACAGGCACAACAGGATTCAGGACCCGGGCATGCCCAGAGGAGGAACATCTCATGGCTCTCTTCCTCGGCAGAGCCCGATTCCGAAAAGGCACATGTCCTGCTCCTTGTGCACAAGGAAGGTGGCAGCCCTGAAAGCTGTTGCTGGTCTTCACCGTCCCCCTGCAGCCTATTCACAGGCACAACAGGATCTGGGACCCGGGCTTGCCCAGAGGAGGAACATCTCATGGCTCTCGTCCTCGGCAGGGCCTCTTTCCGAAAAGGCACACGTCCGGCTCCTTGTCCCACACAGAAGGTGGCAGCCCTGAAAGCTGTTGCTGGTCTTCACCGTCCCCCTGCAGCCTATTCACAGGCACAACAGGATCTGGGATACGGGCTTGCCCAGAGGAGGAAAATCTCATGGCTCTCGTCCTCAGCAGAACCTCTTTCGGAAAAGGCACACATCATGCACATTGTCAGAAAAGGTTTACAGTTAGGGGTTAGGGTTAGGGTTAAGGGTTAGGGTTAGGTTAGGGTTAGGATTGGGGTTAGGGTTAGGGTTAGGGTTCGGTTAGGGTTAGGGTTAGGGTTGGGGTTAGGGTTAGGGTTCGGTTAGGGTTAGGGTTAGGCTTAGGGTTAGGGTTAGGTTTAGGGTTCGGGTTAGGGTTAGGGTTAGGGCATTAGGGTTAGGGGTTAGGGTTAGGGTTAAGGTTAGGGGTTAGGGTTAGGGTTTAGGGTTAGGGTTAGGGTTAGGGTTAGGGGGTTAGGGTTAGGGTTAGGGTTAGGGGTTAGGGTTAGGGTTAGGGCCATTAGGGTTAGGGTTAGGGGTTAGGGTTAGGGTTAGGGGTTAGGGTTAGGGTTAGGGTTAGGTTAGGGTTAGGGTTAGGGTTAGGGTTAGGGGTTAGGGATAGGGTTAGGGTTAGGGCCTTTAGGGTTAGGGCCTTTAGGGTTAGGGTTAGGGTTAGGGTTAGGGCCAGGGTTAGGGTTAGGGTTAGGATTAGGGTTAGGGGTTAGGGTTAGGGGTTAGGGTTAGGGTTAGGGTTACGGTTAGGGTTAGGGGTTAGGGTTAGGGTCAGGGTCAGGGTTAGGGTTAGGGCCATTAGGGTTAGGGTTAGGGTTTAGTGTTAGGGTTAGGGGTTAGGGTTAGGATTAGGGGGTTAGGGTTAGGGTTAGGTGTTAGGGTGAGTGTTAGGGTTAGGTGGTTAGGGTTATGGTTAGGGTTAGGCGTTAGGGTTAGGGTTAGAGTTAGGAGTTAGGGTCCGGGTTAGGGTTACAGTTAGGGTTAGGGTTAGTGTTTAGGGTTAGGGTTAGTGTTAAGGGCTTAGGGTAAGGGTTAGGGTTAGGGTCGTTAGGGATGGGCTTAGGGTTAGGGTTAGGGGTTAGGGTTAGGGTTAGTCTCTCGTCCTCGGCAGAGCCTCTTTCCGAAAAGGCACACGTCCGGCTCCTTGTCCCACACGGAAGGTGGCAGCTCTGAAAGCTGTTGCTGGTCTTCACCGTCCCCCTGCAGCCTATTCACAGCCACGACAGGATCTGGGACCCGGGCTTGCCCAGAGGAGGAACATCTCATGGCTCTCGTCCTCGGCAGAGCCTATTTCTGAAAAGGCACACGTCCGGCTCCTAGTCCCACACGGAAGGTGGCAGCCCTGAAAGCTGTTGCTGGTCTTCACCGTCCCCCTGCAGCCTATTCACAGCTACGACAGGATCTGGGACCCGGGCTTGCCCAGAGGAGGAACATCTCATGGCTCTCGTCCTCGGCAGAGCCTATTTCCGAAAAGGCACACGTCCGGCTCCTTGTCCCACACGGAAGGTGGCAGCCCTGAAAGATGTTGCTGGTCTTCACCGTGCCCCTGCAGGCTATTCACAGGCACAACAGGATCTGGGACCCGGGCTTGCCCAGAGGAGGAACATCTCATGGCTCTAGTCCTCGGCAGGGCCTCTTTTCGAAAAGGCACACGTCCGGCTCCTTGTCCCACACGGAAGGTGGCAGCCCTGAAAGCTGTTGCTGGTCTTCACCGTCCCCCTGCAGCCTATTCACAGGCACAACAGGATCTGGAACCCGGGCTTGCCCAGAGGAGGAACATCTCATGGCTCTCGTCCTCGGCAGGGCCTCTTTCCGAAAAGGCACACGTCCGGCTCCTTGTCCCACACGGAAGGTGGCAGCCCTGAAAGCTGTTGCTGGTCTTCACCGTCCCCCTGCAGCCTATTCACAGGTACAACAGGATTCAGGACCCGGGCTTGCCCAGAGGAGGAACATCTCATGGCTCTCGTCCTTGGCAGAGCCTATTTCTGAAAAGTCACACGTCCAGCTCCTTGTCCCACACGGAAGGTGGCAGGCCGGAAAGCTGTTGCTGGTCTTCACCGTCCCCCCCTGCAGCCTATTCACAGGCACAACAGGATCTGGGACCCGGGCTTGCCCAGAGGAGGAACATCTCATGGCTCTCGTCCTCGGCAGAGCCTGATTCCGGAAAGGCACACGTCCGGCTCCTTGTCCCACACGGAAGGTGGCAGCCCTGAAAGCTGTTGCTGGTCTTCACTGTCCCCCTGCAGCCTATTCACAGGTACAACAGGATTCAGGACCCGGGTTTGCCCAGAGGAGGAACATCTCATGGCTCTCTTCCTCGGCAGAGCCTGTTTCCGAGAAGGCACACGTCCAGCTCCTTGTCCCACACGGAAGGTGGCAGCCCTGAAAGCTGTTGCTGGTCTTCACCGTCCCCCTGCAGCCTATTCACAGGCACAACAGGATTCAAGACCCGGGCATGCCCAGAGATGGAACATCTCATGGCTCTCTTCCTCGGCAGTGCCCGATTCCAAAAAGGCACACGTCCGGCTCCTTGTCCCACACGGAAGGTGGCAGCCCTGAAAGCTGTTGCTGGTCTTCACCGTCCCCCTGCAGCCTATTCACAGGTACGACAGGATCTGGGACCCGGGCTTGCCCAGAGGAGGAACATCTCATGGCTCTCGTCCTCGGCAGAGCCTATTTCCGAAAAGGCACACGTCCGGCTCCTTGTCCCACACGGAAGGTGGCAGCCCTGAAAGATGTTGCTGGTCTTCACCGTGCCCCTGCAGGCTATTCACAGGCACAACAGGATCTGGGACCCGGGCTTGCCCAGAGGAGGAACATCTCATGGCTCTAGTCCTCGGCAGGGCCTCTTTTCGAAAAGGCACACGTCCGGCTCCTTGTCCCACACGGAAGGTGGCAGCCCTGAAAGCTGTTGCTGGTCTTCACCGTCCCCCTGCAGCCTATTCACAGGCACAACAGGATCTGGAACCCGGGCTTGCCCAGAGGAGGAACATCTCATGGCTCTCGTCCTCGGCAGGGCCTCTTTCCGAAAAGGCACACGTCCGGCTCCTTGTCCCACACGGAAGGTGGCAGCCCTGAAAGCTGTTGCTGGTCTTCACCGTCCCCCTGCAGCCTATTCACAGGTACAACAGGATTCAGGACCCGGGCTTGCCCAGAGGAGGAACATCTCATGGCTCTC
>NW_026060797.1:107500-127500 GCF_929443795.1 Astur gentilis
CTCGTCCTCGACAGGGCCTGTTTCCGAAAAGGCACACGTCCTGCACCTTGTCAGAAAAGGTTTACAGTTAGGGGTTAGGGTTAGGGGTTAGGGTTAAGGGTTAGGGTTAGGGTTAGGGTTGGGGTTAGGTTAGGGTTAGGGTTAGGGGTTAGGGATAGGGTTAGGGTTAGGGCCTTTAGGGTTAGGGACTTTAGGGTTAGGGTTAGGGTTAGGGTTAGGGCCAGGGTTAGGGTTAGGGTTAGGGGTTAGGGTTAGGATTAGGGTTAGGGGTTAGGGTTAGGGATTAGGGTTAGGGTTAGGGTTAGGGGAGCCATTAGCGTTAGGGTTAGGGTTAGGGTTAGGGTTAGGGTTAGGGTTAGTCTCTCGTCCTCGGCAGAGCCTCTTTCCGAAAAGGCACACGTCCGGCTCCTTGTCCCACACGGAAGGTGGCAGCCCTGAAAGCTGTTGCTGGTCTTCACCGTCCCCCTGCAGCCTATTTACAGCTACGACAGGATCTGGGACCCGGGCTTGCCCAGAGGAGGAACATCTCATGGCTCTCATCCTCGGCAGGGCCTCTTTTCGAAAAGGCACACGTCCGGCTCCTTGTCCCACACGGAAGGTGGCAGCCCTGAAAGCTGTTGCTGGTCTTCACCGTCCCCCTGCAGCCTATTCACAGGCACAACAGGATTCAGGACCCGGGCTTGCCCAGAGGTGGAACATATCATGGCTCTCTTCCTCGGCAGAGCCTTTTTCTGAAAAGTCACACGTCCAGCTCCTTGTCCCACACGGAAGGTGGCAGGCCGGAAAGCTGTTGCTGGTCTTCACCGTCCCCCTGCAGCCTATTCACAGGCACAACAGGATCTGGGACCCGGGCTTGCCCAGAGGAGGAACATCTCATGGCTCTCGTCCTCGGCAGAGCCTGATTCCGGAAAGGCACACGTCCGGCTCCTTGTCCGACACGGAAGGTGGCAGCCCTGAAAGCTGTTGCTGGTCTTCACTGTCCCCCTGCAGCCTATTCACAGGCACAACAGGATTCAAGACCCGGGCATGCCCAGAGGAGGAACATCTCATGGCTCTCGTCCTCGGCAGAGCCTGATTCCGGAAAGGCACACGTCCGGCTCCTTGTCCGACACGGAAGGTGGCAGCCCTGAAAGCTGTTGCTGGTCTTCACCGTCCCCCTGCAGCCTATTCACAGGCACAACAGGATTCAAGACCCGGGCATGCCCAGAGATGGAACATCTCATGGCTCTCTTCCTCGGCAGAGCCCGATTCCAAAAAGGCACACGTCCGGCTCCTTGTCCCACAAGGAAGGTGGCAGTCCTGAAAGCTGTTGCTGGTCTTCACCGTCCCCCTGCAGCCTATTCACAGGTATGACAGGATCTGGGACCCGGGCTTGCCCAGAGGAGGAAAATCTCATGGCTCTTGTCCTCGGCAGAGCCTCTTCCCGAAAAGGCACACGTCCGGCTCCTTGTCCCACACGGAAGGTGGCAGCCCTGAAAGCTGTTGCTGGTCTTCACCGTCCCCCTGCAGCCTATTCACAGGCACAACAGGATCTGGGACCCGGGCTTGCGCAGAGGAGGAACATCTCACGGCTCTCGTCCTCGGCAGAGCCTGATTACGGAAAGGCACACGTCCGGCTCCTTGTCCCACACGGAAGGTGGCAGCCCTGAAAGCTGTTGCTGGTCTTCACCGTCCCCCTGCAGCCTATTCACAGGCACAACAGGATCTGGGACCCGGGCTTGTCCAGAGGAGGAACATCTCATGGCTCTCATCCTCGGCAGAGCCTGATTCCGGAAAGGCACACGTTCGGCTCCTTGTCCCACACGGAAGGTGGCAGCCCTGAAAGCTGTTGCTGGTCTTCACCGTCCCCCTGCAGCCTATTCACAGGTACAACAGTATTCAGGACCCGGGCATGCCCAGAGGAGGAACATCTCATGGCTCTCTTCCTCGGCAGAGCCCGATTCCGAAAAGGCACACGTCCTGCTCCTTGTCCCACAAGGAAGGTGGCAGCCCTGAAAGCTGTTGCTGGTCTTCACCGTCCCCCTGCAGCCTATTCACAGGTACGACAGGATCTGGGACCCGGGCTTGCCCAGAGGAGGAACATCTCATGGCTCTCGTCCTCGGCAGGGCCTCTTTCCGAAAAGGCACACGTCCGGCTCCTTGTCCCACACGGAAGGTGGCAGCCCTGAAAGCTGTTGCTGGTCTTCACCGTCCCCCTGCAGCCTATTCACAGGCACAACAGGATCTGGGATACGGGCTTGCCCAGAGGAGGAACATCTCATGGCTCTCGTCCTCAGCAGAACCTGTTTCGGAAACGGCACACATCCTGCACCTTGTCAGAAAAGGTTTACAGTTAGGGGTTAGGGTTAGGGTTAGGGGTTAGGGTTAGGTTAGGGTTAGGGTTAGGGTTGGGGTTAGGGTTAGGGTTAGGGTTCGGTTAGGGTTAGGGTTAGGGTTGGGGTTAGGGTTAGGGTTAGGTTTAGGGGTTAGGGTTAGGGGTTAGGGTTAGGGTTAGGTTAGGGTTATGGTTAGGGTTGGGGTTACGGTTAGGGTTAGGGTTCGGTTAGGGTTAGGGTTAGGGGTTAGGGTTAGGGTTAGGGCCATTAGGGTTAGGGTTAGGGTTTAGTGTTAGGGTTAGGGGTTAGGGTTAGGATTAGGGGGTTAGGGTTAGGGTTAGGGTTAGGTGTTAGGGTGAGTGTTAGGGTTAGGTGGTTAGGGTTATGGTTAAGGTTAGGCGTTAGGGTTAGGGTTAGAGTTAGGAGTTAGGGTCCGGGTTAGGGTTACAGTTAGGGTTAGGGTTAGTGTTTAGGGTTAGGGTTAGTGTTAAGGGCTTAGGGTAAGGGTTAGGGTTAGGGTCGTTAGGGATGGGCTTAGGGTTAGGGTTAGGGGTTAGGGTTAGGGTTAGTCTCTCGTCCTCGGCAGAGCCTCTTTCCGAAAAGGCACACGTCCGGGTCCTTGTCCCACACGGAAGGTGGCAGCCCTGAAAGATGTTGCTGGTCTTCACCGTGCCCCTGCAGGCTATTCACAGGCACAACAGGATCTGGGACCCGGGCTTGCCCAGAGGAGGAACATCTCATGGCTCTAGTCCTCGGCAGGGCCTCTTTTCGAAAAGGCACACGTCCGGCTCCTTGTCCCACACGGAAGGTGGCAGCCCTGAAAGCTGTTGCTGGTCTTCACCGTCCCCCTGCAGCCTATTCACAGGCACAACAGGATTCAAGACCCGGGCATGCCCAGAGATGGAACATCTCATGGCTCTCTTCCTCGGCAGTGCCCGATTCCAAAAAGGCACACGTCCGGCTCCTTGTCCCACACGGAAGGTGGCAGCCCTGAAAGCTGTTGCTGGTCTTCACCGTCCCCCTGCAGCCTATTCACAGCTACGACAGGATCTGGGACCCGGGCTTGCCCAGAGGAGGAACATCTCATGGCTCTCGTCCTCGGCAGAGCCTATTTCCGAAAAGGCACACGTCCGGCTCCTTGTCCCACACGGAAGGTGGCAGCCCTGAAAGATGTTGCTGGTCTTCACCGTGCCCCTGCAGGCTATTCACAGGCACAACAGGATCTGGGACCCGGGCTTGCCCAGAGGAGGAACATCTCATGGCTCTAGTCCTCGGCAGGGCCTCTTTTCGAAAAGGCACACGTCCGGCTCCTTGTCCCACACGGAAGGTGGCAGCCCTGAAAGCTGTTGCTGGTCTTCACCGTCCCCCTGCAGCCTATTCACAGGCACAACAGGATCTGGAACCCGGGCTTGCCCAGAGGAGGAACATCTCATGGCTCTCGTCCTCGGCAGGGCCTCTTTCCGAAAAGGCACACGTCCGGCTCCTTGTCCCACACGGAAGGTGGCAGCCCTGAAAGCTGTTGCTGGTCTTCACCGTCCCCCTGCAGCCTATTCACAGGTACAACAGGATTCAGGACCCGGGCTTGCCCAGAGGAGGAACATCTCATGGCTCTCGTCCTTGGCAGAGCCTATTTCTGAAAAGTCACACGTCCAGCTCCTTGTCCCACACGGAAGGTGGCAGGCCGGAAAGCTGTTGCTGGTCTTCACCGTCCCCCTGCAGCCTATTCACAGGCACAACAGGATCTGGGACCCGGGCTTGCCCAGAGGAGGAACATCTCATGGCTCTCGTCCTCGGCAGAGCCTGATTCCGGAAAGGCACACGTCCGGCTCCTTGTCCCACACGGAAGGTGGCAGCCCTGAAAGCTGTTGCTGGTCTTCACTGTCCCCCTGCAGCCTATTCACAGGTACAACAGGATTCAGGACCCGGGCTTGGCCAGAGGAGGAACATCTCATGGCTCTCTTCCTCGGCAGAGCCTGTTTCCGAGAAGGCACACGTCCAGCTCCTTGTCCCACACGGAAGGTGGCAGCCCTGAAAGCTGTTGCTGGTCTTCACCGTCCCCCTGCAGCCTATTCACAGGCACAACAGGATCTGGGACCCGGGCTTGCGCAGAGGAGGAACATCTCACGGCTCTCGTCCTCGGCAGAGCCTGATTACGGAAAGGCACACGTCCGGCTCCTTGTCCCACACGGAAGGTGGCAGCCCTGAAAGCTGTTGCTGGTCTTCACCGTCCCCCTGCAGCCTATTCACAGGCACAACAGGATCTGGGACCCGGGCTTGTCCAGAGGAGGAACATCTCATGGCTCTCATCCTCGGCAGAGCCTGATTCCGGAAAGGCACACGTTCGGCTCCTTGTCCCACACGGAAGGTGGCAGCCCTGAAAGCTGTTGCTGGTCTTCACCGTCCCCCTGCAGCCTATTCACAGGTACAACAGTATTCAGGACCCGGGCATGCCCAGAGGAGGAACATCTCATGGCTCTCTTCCTCGGCAGAGCCCGATTCCGAAAAGGCACACGTCCTGCTCCTTGTCCCACAAGGAAGGTGGCAGCCCTGAAAGCTGTTGCTGGTCTTCACCGTCCCCCTGCAGCCTATTCACAGGTACAACAGCATCTGGGACCCGGGCTTGCCCAGAGGAGGAACATCTCATGGCTCTCGTCCTCGGCAGGGCCTCTTTTCGAAAAGGCACACGTCCGGCTCCTTGTCCCACACGGAAGGTGGCAGCCCTGAAAGCTGTTGCTGGTCTTCACCGTCCCCCTGCAGCCTATTCACAGGCACAACAGGATCTGGGATACGGGCTTGCCCAGAGGAGGAACATCTCATGGCTCTCGTCCTCAGCAGAACCTGTTTCGGAAACGGCACACATCCTGCACCTTGTCAGAAAAGGTTTACAGTTAGGGGTTAGGGTTAGGGTTAGGGGTTAGGGTTAGGTTAGGGTTAGGGTTAGGGTTGGGGTTAGGGTTAGGGTTAGGGTTCGGTTAGGGTTAGGGTTAGGGTTGGGGTTAGGGTTAGGGTTAGGTTTAGGGGTTAGGGTTAGGGGTTAGGGTTAGGGTTAGGTTAGGGTTATGGTTAGGGTTGGGGTTACGGTTAGGGTTAGGGTTCGGTTAGGGTTAGGGTTAGGGTTAGGGGTTAGGGTTAGGGTTAGGGTTAGGGCCATTAGGGTTAGGGTTAGGGTTTAGTGTTAGGGTTAGGGGTTAGGGTTAGGATTAGGGGGTTAGGGTTAGGGTTAGGGTTAGGTGTTAGGGTGAGTGTTAGGGTTAGGTGGTTAGGGTTATGGTTAAGGTTAGGCGTTAGGGTTAGGGTTAGAGTTAGGAGTTAGGGTCCGGGTTAGGGTTACAGTTAGGGTTAGGGTTAGGGTTAGGGTTAGGGTTAGTGTTAAGGGCTTAGGGTAAGGGTTAGGGTTAGGGTCGTTAGGGATGGGCTTAGGGTTAGGGTTAGGGGTTAGGGTTAGGGTTAGTCTCTCGTCCTCGGCAGAGCCTCTTTCCGAAAAGGCACACGTCCGGGTCCTTGTCCCACACGGAAGGTGGCAGGCCGGAAAGATGTTGCTGGTCTTCACCGTCCCCCTGCAGCCTATTCACAGGCACAACAGGATCTGGGACCCGGGCTTGCCCAGAGGAGGAACATCTCATGGCTCTCGTCCTCGGCAGAGCCTGATTCCGGAAAGGCACACGTCCGGCTCCTTGTCCCACACGGAAGGTGGCAGCCCTGAAAGCTGTTGCTGGTCTTCACTGTCCCCCTGCAGCCTATTCACAGGTACAACAGGATTCAGGACCCGGGCTTGGCCAGAGGAGGAACATCTCATGGCTCTCTTCCTCGGCAGAGCCTGTTTCCGAGAAGGCACACGTCCAGCTCCTTGTCCCACACGGAAGGTGGCAGCCCTGAAAGCTGTTGCTGGTCTTCACCGTCCCCCTGCAGCCTATTCACAGGCACAACAGGATCTGGGACCCGGGCTTGCGCAGAGGAGGAACATCTCACGGCTCTCGTCCTCGGCAGAGCCTGATTACGGAAAGGCACACGTCCGGCTCCTTGTCCCACACGGAAGGTGGCAGCCCTGAAAGCTGTTGCTGGTCTTCACCGTCCCCCTGCAGCCTATTCACAGGCACAACAGGATCTGGGACCCGGGCTTGTCCAGAGGAGGAACATCTCATGGCTCTCATCCTCGGCAGAGCCTGATTCCGGAAAGGCACACGTTCGGCTCCTTGTCCCACACGGAAGGTGGCAGCCCTGAAAGCTGTTGCTGGTCTTCACCGTCCCCCTGCAGCCTATTCACAGGTACAACAGTATTCAGGACCCGGGCATGCCCAGAGGAGGAACATCTCATGGCTCTCTTCCTCGGCAGAGCCCGATTCCGAAAAGGCACACGTCCTGCTCCTTGTCCCACAAGGAAGGTGGCAGCTCTGAAAGCTGTTGCTGGTCTTCACCGTCCCCCTGCAGCCTATTCACAGGTACGACAGCATCTGGGACCCGGGCTTGCCCAGAGGAGGAACATCTCATGGCTCTCGTCCTCGGCAGGGCCTCTTTTCGAAAAGGCACACGTCCGGCTCCTTGTCCCACACGGAAGGTGGCAGCCCTGAAAGCTGTTGCTGGTCTTCACCGTCCCCCTGCAGCCTATTCACAGGCACAACAGGATCTGGGATACGGGCTTGCCCAGAGGAGGAACATCTCATGGCTCTCGTCCTCAGCAGAACCTGTTTCGGAAACGGCACACATCCTGCACCTTGTCAGAAAAGGTTTACAGTTAGGGGTTAGGGTTAGGGTTAGGGGTTAGGGTTAGGTTAGGGTTAGGGTTAGGGTTGGGGTTAGGGTTAGGGTTAGGGTTCGGTTAGGGTTAGGGTTAGGGTTGGGGTTAGGGTTAGGGTTAGGTTTAGGGGTTAGGGTTAGGGGTTAGGGTTAGGGTTAGGTTAGGGTTATGGTTAGGGTTGGGGTTACGGTTAGGGTTAGGGTTCGGTTAGGGTTAGGGTTAGGGTTAGGGGTTAGGGTTAGGGTTAGGGCCATTAGGGTTAGGGTTAGGGTTTAGTGTTAGGGTTAGGGGTTAGGGTTAGGATTAGGGGGTTAGGGTTAGGGTTAGGGTTAGGTGTTAGGGTGAGTGTTAGGGTTAGGTGGTTAGGGTTATGGTTAAGGTTAGGCGTTAGGGTTAGGGTTAGAGTTAGGAGTTAGGGTCCGGGTTAGGGTTACAGTTAGGGTTAGGGTTAGTGTTTAGGGTTAGGGTTAGTGTTAAGGGCTTAGGGTAAGGGTTAGGGTTAGGGTCGTTAGGGATGGGCTTAGGGTTAGGGTTAGGGGTTAGGGTTAGGGTTAGTCTCTCGTCCTCGGCAGAGCCTCTTTCCGAAAAGGCACACGTCCGGGTCCTTGTCCCACACGGAAGGTGGCAGCCCTGAAAGATGTTGCTGGTCTTCACCGTCCCCCTGCAGCCTATTCACAGGCACAACAGGATCTGGGACCCGGGCTTGCCCAGAGGAGGAACATCTCATGGCTCTCGTCCTCGGCAGAGCCTGATTCCGGAAAGGCACACGTCCGGCTCCTTGTCCCACACGGAAGGTGGCAGCCCTGAAAGCTGTTGCTGGTCTTCACTGTCCCCCTGCAGCCTATTCACAGGTACAACAGGATTCAGGACCCGGGCTTGGCCAGAGGAGGAACATCTCATGGCTCTCTTCCTCGGCAGAGCCTGTTTCCGAGAAGGCACACGTCCAGCTCCTTGTCCCACACGGAAGGTGGCAGCCCTGAAAGCTGTTGCTGGTCTTCACCGTCCCCCTGCAGCCTATTCACAGGCACAACAGGATCTGGGACCCGGGCTTGCGCAGAGGAGGAACATCTCATGGCTCTCGTCCTCGGCAGGGCCTCTTTCCGAGAAGGCACACGTCCGGCTCCTTGTCCCACACGGAAGGTGGCAGCCCTGAAAGCTGTTGCTGGTCTTCACCGTCCCCCTGCAGCCTATTCACAGGCACAACAGGATCTGGGACCCGGGCTTGACCAGAGGAGGAACATCTCATGGCTCTCATCCTCGGCAGAGCCTGATTCCGGAAAGGCACACGTTCGGCTCCTTGTCCCACACGGAAGGTGGCAGCCCTGAAAGCTGTTGCTGGTCTTCACCGTCCCCCTGCAGCCTATTCACAGGTACAACAGTATTCAGGACCCGGGCATGCCCAGAGGAGGAACATCTCATGGCTCTCTTCCTCGGCAGAGCCCGATTCCGAAAAGGCACACGTCCTGCTCCTTGTCCCACAAGGAAGGTGGCAGCCCTGAAAGCTGTTGCTGGTCTTCACCGTCCCCCTGCAGCCTATTCACAGGTACAACAGCATCTGGGACCCGGGCTTGCCCAGAGGAGGAACATCTCATGGCTCTCGTCCTCGGCAGGGCCTCTTTTCGAAAAGGCACACGTCCGGCTCCTTGTCCCACACGGAAGGTGGCAGCCCTGAAAGCTGTTGCTGGTCTTCACCGTCCCCCTGCAGCCTATTCACAGGCACAACAGGATCTGGGATACGGGCTTGCCCAGAGGAGGAAAATCTCATGGCTCTCGTCCTCAGCAGAACCTGTTTCGGAAACGGCACACATCCTGCACCTTGTCAGAAAAGGTTTACAGTTAGGGGTTAGGGTTAGGTTAGGGTTAGGGTTAGGGTTGGGGTTAGGGTTAGGGTTAGGGTTCGGTTAGGGTTAGGGTTAGGGTTGGGGTTAGGGTTAGGGTTAGGTTTAGGGGTTAGGGTTAGGGGTTAGGGTTAGGGTTAGGTTAGGGTTATGGTTAGGGTTGGGGTTACGGTTAGGGTTAGGGTTCGGTTAGGGTTAGGGTTAGGGTTAGGGGTTAGGGTTAGGGTTAGGGTTAGGGCCATTAGGGTTAGGGTTAGGGTTTAGTGTTAGGGTTAGGGGTTAGGGTTAGGGTTAGGGGGTTAGGGTTAGGGTTAGGGTTAGGTGTTAGGGTGAGTGTTAGGGTTAGGTGGTTAGGGTTATGGTTAAGGTTAGGCGTTAGGGTTAGGGTTAGAGTTAGGAGTTAGGGTCCGGGTTAGGGTTACAGTTAGGGTTAGGGTTAGGGTTAGGGTTAGGGTTAGTGTTAAGGGCTTAGGGTAAGGGTTAGGGTTAGGGTCGTTAGGGATGGGCTTAGGGTTAGGGTTAGGGGTTAGGGTTAGGGTTAGTCTCTCGTCCTCGGCAGAGCCTCTTTCCGAAAAGGCACACGTCCGGGTCCTTGTCCCACACGGAAGGTGGCAGGCCGGAAAGATGTTGCTGGTCTTCACCGTCCCCCTGCAGCCTATTCACAGGCACAACAGGATCTGGGACCCGGGCTTGCCCAGAGGAGGAACATCTCATGGCTCTCGTCCTCGGCAGAGCCTGATTCCGGAAAGGCACACGTCCGGCTCCTTGTCCCACACGGAAGGTGGCAGCCCTGAAAGCTGTTGCTGGTCTTCACTGTCCCCCTGCAGCCTATTCACAGGTACAACAGGATTCAGGACCCGGGCTTGGCCAGAGGAGGAACATCTCATGGCTCTCTTCCTCGGCAGAGCCTGTTTCCGAGAAGGCACACGTCCAGCTCCTTGTCCCACACGGAAGGTGGCAGCCCTGAAAGCTGTTGCTGGTCTTCACCGTCCCCCTGCAGCCTATTCACAGGCACAACAGGATCTGGGACCCGGGCTTGCGCAGAGGAGGAACATCTCACGGCTCTCGTCCTCGGCAGAGCCTGATTACGGAAAGGCACACGTCCGGCTCCTTGTCCCACACGGAAGGTGGCAGCCCTGAAAGCTGTTGCTGGTCTTCACCGTCCCCCTGCAGCCTATTCACAGGCACAACAGGATCTGGGACCCGGGCTTGTCCAGAGGAGGAACATCTCATGGCTCTCATCCTCGGCAGAGCCTGATTCCGGAAAGGCACACGTTCGGCTCCTTGTCCCACACGGAAGGTGGCAGCCCTGAAAGCTGTTGCTGGTCTTCACCGTCCCCCTGCAGCCTATTCACAGGTACAACAGTATTCAGGACCCGGGCATGCCCAGAGGAGGAACATCTCATGGCTCTCATCCTCGGCAGAGCCTGATTCCGGAAAGGCACACGTTCGGCTCCTTGTCCCACACGGAAGGTGGCAGTCCTGAAAGCTGTTGCTGGTCTTCACCGTCCCCCTGCAGCCTATTCACAGGTACAACAGGATTCAGGACCCGGGCTTGCCCAGAGGAGGAACATCTCATGGCTCTCGTCCTCGGCAGAGCCTATTTCTGAAAAGTCACACGTCCAGCTCCTTGTCCCACACGGAAGGTGGCAGGCCGGAAAGCTGTTGCTGGTCTTCACCGTCCCCCTGCAGCCTATTCACAGACACAACAGGATCTGGGACCCGGGCTTGCCCAGAGGAGGAACATCTCATGGCTCTCGTCCTCGGCAGAGCCTGATTCCGGAAAGGCACACGTCCGGCTCCTTGTCCCACACGGAAGGTGGCAGCCCTGAAAGCTGTTGCTGGTCTTCACTGTCCCCCTGCAGCCTATTCACAGGCACAACAGGATCTGGGACCCGGGCTTGCCCAGAGGAGGAACATCTCATGGCTCTCGTCCTCGACAGGGCCTGTTTCCGAAAAGGCACACGTCCTGCACCTTGTCAGAAAAGGTTTACAGTTAGGGGTTAGGGTTAGGGGTTAGGGTTAAGGGTTAGGGTTAGGGTTAGGGTTGGGGTTAGGTTAGGGTTAGGGTTAGGGGTTAGGGATAGGGTTAGGGTTAGGGCCTTTAGGGTTAGGGACTTTAGGGTTAGGGTTAGGGCCAGGGTTAGGGTTAGGGTTAGGGGTTAGGGTTAGGATTAGGGTTAGGGGTTAGGGTTAGGGATTAGGGTTAGGGTTAGGGTTAGGGGAGCCATTAGCGTTAGGGTTAGGGTTAGGGTTAGGGTTAGGGTTAGGGTTAGTCTCTCGTCCTCGGCAGAGCCTCTTTCCGAAAAGGCACACGTCCGGCTCCTTGTCCCACACGGAAGGTGGCAGCCCTGAAAGCTGTTGCTGGTCTTCACCGTCCCCCTGCAGCCTATTTACAGCTACGACAGGATCTGGGACCCGGGCTTGCCCAGAGGAGGAACATCTCATGGCTCTCATCCTCGGCAGGGCCTCTTTTCGAAAAGGCACATGTCCGGCTCCTTGTCCCACACGGAAGGTGGCAGCCCTGAAAGCTGTTGCTGGTCTTCACCGTCCCCCTGCAGCCTATTCACAGGCAAAACAGGATTCAGGACCCGGGCTTGCCCAGAGGTGGAACATATCATGGCTCTCTTCCTCGGCAGAGCCTTTTTCTGAAAAGTCACACGTCCAGCTCCTTGTCCCACACGGAAGGTGGCAGGCCGGAAAGCTGTTGCTGGTCTTCACCGTCCCCCTGCAGCCTATTCACAGGCACAACAGGATCTGGGACCCGGGCTTGCCCAGAGGAGGAACATCTCATGGCTCTCGTCCTCGGCAGAGCCTGATTCCGGAAAGGCACACGTCCGGCTCCTTGTCCGACACGGAAGGTGGCAGCCCTGAAAGCTGTTGCTGGTCTTCACTGTCCCCCTGCAGCCTATTCACAGGTACAACAGGATTCAGGACCCGGGCTTGGCCAGAGGAGGAACATCTCATGGCTCTCTTCCTCGGCAGAGCCTGTTTCCGAGAAGGCACACGTCCGGCTCCTTGTCCCACACGGAAGGTGGCAGCCCTGAAAGCTGTTGCTGGTCTTCACCGTCCCCCTGCAGCCTATTCACAGGCACAACAGGATTCAGGACCCGGGCATGCCCAGAGATGGAACATCTCATGGCTCTCTTCCTCGGCAGAGCCCGATTCCGAAAAGGCACACGTCCGGCTGCTTGTCGACAAGGAAGGTGGCAGCCCTGAAAGCTGTTGCTGGTCTTCACCGTCCCCCTGCAGCCTATTCACAGGTACGACAGGATCTGGGACCCGGGCTTGCCCAGAGGAGGAACATCTCATGGCTCTCGTCCTCGGCAGAGCCTATTTCCGAAAAGGCACACGTCCGGCTCCTTGTCCCACACGGAAGGTGGCAGCCCTGAAAGCTGTTGCTGGTCTTCACCGTCCCCCTGCAGCCTATTCACAGGTACAACAGGATTCAGGACCCGGGCTTGCCCAGAGGAGGAACTTCTCATGGCTCTTGTCCTCGGCAGAGCCTCTTCCCGAAAAGGTACACGGCTGGCTCCTTGTCCCACACGGAAGGGGGCAGCCCTGAAAGCTGTTGCTGGTCTTCACCGTCCCCCTGCAGCCTATTCACAGGCACAACAGGATCTGGGACCCGGGCTTGCCCAGAGGAGGAACATCTCACGGATCTCGTCCTCGGCAGAGCCTGATTACGGAAAGGCACACGTCCGGCTCCTTGTCCCACACGGAAGGTGGCAGCCCTGAAAGCTGTTGCTGGTCTTCACCGTCCCCCTGCAGCCTATTCACAGGCACAACAGTATTCAGGACCCGGGCATGCCCAGAGGAGGAACATCTCATGGCTCTCTTCCTCGGCAGAGCCCGATTCCGAAAAGGCACACGTCCGGCTCCTTGTCCCACAAGGAAGGTGGCAGCCCTGAAAGCTGTTGCTGGTCTTCACCGTCCCCCTGCAGCCTATTCACAGGTACAACAGGATTCAGGACCCGGGCTTGCCCAGAGGAGGAACATCTCATGGCTCTCATACTCGGCAGAGCCTCTTTCCGAAAAGGCACACGTCCGGCTCCTTGTCCCACACGGAAGGTGGCAGCTCTGAAATCTGTAGCTGGTCTTCACCGTCCCCCTGCAGCCTATTCACAGGTACAACAGGATCTGGGACCCGGGCTTGCCCAGAGGAGGAACATCTCATGGCTCTCGTCCTCCACAGGGCCTGTTTCCGAAAAGGCACACGTCCGGCTCCTTGTCCCACATGGAAGTTGGCACCCCTGAAGGATGTTGCTGGTCTTCACCGTCCCCCTGCAGCGTATTCACAGGCACAACAGGATCTGGGACCCGGGCTTGCCCAGAGGAGGAACATCTCATGGCTCTCGTCCTCGGCAGAGCCTTATTCCGGAAAGGCACACGTCCGGCTCCTTGTCCCACACGGAAGGTGGCAGCCCTGAAAGCTGTTGCTGGTCTTCACCGTCCCCCTGCAGCCTATTCACAGGTACAACAGGATTCAGGACCCGGGCTTGGCCAGAGGAGGAACATCTCATGGCTCTCTTCCTCGGCAGAGCCTGTTTCCGAGAAGGCACACATCCGGCTCCTTGTCCCACACGGAAGGTGGCAGCCCTGAAAGCTGTTGCTGGTCTTCAACGTCCCCCTGCAGCCTATTCACCGGCACAACAGGATCTGGGATACGGGCTTGCCCAGAGGAGGAAAATCTCATGGCTCTCGTCCTCAGCAGAACCTGTTTCGGAAACGGCACACATCCTGCACCTTGTCAGAAAAGGTTTACAGTTAGGCGTTAGGGTTAGGGTTAGGGGTTAGGGTTAGGTTAGGGTTAGGGTTAGGGTTGGGGTTAGGGTTAGGGTTAGGGTTCGGTTAGGGTTAGGGTTAGGGTTGGGGTTAGGTTTAGGGTTAGGGTTCGGTTAGGGTTAGGGTTAGGCTTAGGGTTAGGGTTAGGTTTAGGGTTCGGGTTAGGGTTAGGGTTAGGGCATTAGGGTTAGGGTACGGGTTAGGGTTAGGGGTTAGGGTTAGGGGTTAGGGTTAGGGTTTAGAGTTAGGGTTAGGGTTAGGGATAGGGTTAGGGTTAGGTTTTGGGGTTAGGGTTAGGGTTAGGGTGAGGGGTTAGGGTTAGGGTTAGGGTTAGGTTAGGGTTATGGTTAGGGTTGGGGTTACGGTTAGGGTTAGGGTTCGGTTAGGGTTAGGGTTAGGGGTTAGGGTTAGGGTCAGGGTCAGGGTTAGGGTTAGGGTTAGGGCCATTAGGGTTAGTGTTAGGGTTAGGGTTAGGGTTAGGTGTTAGGGTGAGTGTTAGGGTTAGGTGGTTAGGGTTATGGTTAGGGTTAGGCGTTAGGGTTAGGGTTAGAGTTAGGAGTTAGGGTCCGGGTTAGGGTTACAGTTAGGGTTAGGGTTAGTGTTTAGGGTTAGGGTCAGTGTTAAGGGCTTAGGGTAAGGGTTAGGGTTAGGGTCGTTAGGGATGGGCTTAGGGTTAGGGTTAGGGGTTAGGGTTAGGGTTAGTCTCTCGTCCTCGGCAGAGCCTCTTTCCGAAAAGGCACACGTCCGGCTCCTTGTCCCACACGGAAGGTGGCAGCTCTGAAAGCTGTTGCTGGTCTTCACCGTCCCCCTGCAGCCTATTCACAGGTACAACAGCATCTGGGACCCGGGCTTGGCCAGAGGAGGAACATCTCATGGCTCTCTTCCTCGGCAGAGCCTGTTTCCGAGAAGGCACACATCCGGCTCCTTGTCCCACACGGAAGGTGGCAGCCCTGAAAGCTGTTGCTGTTCTTCACCGTCCCCCTGCAGCGTATTCACAGGCACAACAGGATCTGGGACCCGGGCTTGCCCAGAGGAGGAACATCTCATGGCTCTCGTCCTCGGCAGAGCCTTATTCCGGAAAGGCACACGTCCGGCTCCTTGTCCCACACGGAAGGTGGCAGCCCTGAAAGCTGTTCCTGGTCTTCACCGTCCCCCTGCAGCCTATTCACAGGCACAACAGTATTCAGGACCCGGGCATGCCCAGAGGAGGAACATCTCATGGCTCTCTTCCTCGGCAGAGCCCGATTCCGAAAAGGCACACGTCCGGCTCCTTGTCCCACAAGGAAGGTGGCAGCCCTGAAAGCTGTTGCTGGTCTTCACCGTCCCCCTGCAGCCTATTGACAGGTACGACAGGATCTGGGACCCTGGCTTGCCCAGAGGAGGAACATCTCATGGCTCTCGTCCTCGGCAGAACCTATTTCCGAAAAGGCACACGTCCGGCTCCTTGTCCCACACGGAAGGTGGCAGCCCTGAAAGCTGTTGCTGGTCTTCACCGTCCCCCTGCAGCCTATTCACAGGTACAACAGGATTCAGGACCCAGGCTTGCCCAGAGGAGGAACATATCATGGCTCTCGTCCTCGGCAGAGCCTGTTTCTGAGAAGTCACACGTCCGGCTCCTTGTCCCACAAGGAAGGTGGCAGGCCGGAAAGATGTTGCTGGTCTTCACCGTCCCCCTGCAGCCTATTCAAAGGCACAACAGGATTCAGGACCCGGGCTTGCCCAGAGGAGGAACATCTCATGGCTCTCGTCCTCGGCAGAGATTCTTCCCGAAAAGGCACACGTCCGGTTCCTTGTCTCACACGGAAGGTGGCAGCCCTGAAAGCTGTTGCTGGTCTTCACCGTCCCCCTGCAGCCTATTCACAGGCACAACAGGATTCAGGACCCGGGCATGCCCAGAGGAGGAACATCTCATGGCTCTCTTCCTCGGCAGAGCCCGATTCCGAAAAGGTACACGTCCGGCTCCTTGTCCCACAACGAATGTGGCAGCCCTGAAAGCTGTTGCTGGTCTTCACCGTCCCCCTGCAGCCTATTCACAGGTACGACAGGATCTGGGACCCGGGCTTGCCCAGAGGAGGAACATCTCATGGCTCTCGTCCTCGGCAGAGCCTATTTCCGAAAAGGCACACGTCCGGCTCCTTGTCCCACACGGAAGGTGGCAGCCCTGAAAGATGTTGCTGGTCTTCACCGTGCCCCTGCAGGCTATTCACAGGCACAACAGGATCTGGGACCCGGGCTTGCCCAGAGGAGGAACATCTCATGGCTCTCGTCCTCGGAAGGGCCTCTTTTCGAAAAGGCACACGTCCGGCTCCTTGTCCCACACGGAAGGTGGCAGCCCTGAAAGCTGTTGCTGGTCTTCACCGTCCCCCTGCAGCCTATTCACAGGCACAACAGGATCTGGGACCCGGGCTTGCCCAGAGGAGGAACATCTCATGGCTCTCGTCCTCGGCAGAGCCTGATTCCGGAAAGGCACACGTCCGGCTCCTTGTCCCACACGGAAGGTGGCAGCCCTGAAAGCTGTTGCTGGTCTTCACCGTCCCCCTGCAGCCTATTCACAGGTACAACAGGATTCAGGACCCGGGCTTGCCCAGACGAGGAACATCTCATGGCTCTCATCCTCGGCAGAGCCTCTTTCCGAAAAGGCACACGTCCGGCTCCTTGTCCCACACGGAAGGTGGCAGCTCTGAAATCTGTAGCTGGTCTTCACCGTCCCCCTGCAGCCTATTCACAGGTACAACAGGATCTGGGACCCGGGCTTGCCCAGAGGAGGAACATCTCATGGCTCTCGTCCTCCACAGGGCCTGTTTCCGAAAAGGCACACGTCCGGCTCCTTGTCCCACATGGAAGTTGGCACCCCTGAAGGATGTTGCTGGTCTTCACCGTCCCCCTGCAGCGTATTCACAGGCACAAAAGGATCTGGGACCCGGGCTTGCCCAGAGGAGGAACATCTCATGGCTCTCGTCCTCGGCAGAGCCTTATTCCGGAAAGGCACACGTCCGGCTCCTTGTCCCACACGGAAGGTGGCAGCCCTGAAAGCTGTTGCTGGTCTTCACCGTCCCCCTGCAGCCTATTCACAGGTACAACAGGATTCAGGACCCGGGCTTGGCCAGAGGAGGAACATCTCATGGCTCTCTTCCTCGGCAGAGCCTGTTTCCGAGAAGGCACACATCCGGCTCCTTGTCCCACACGGAAGGTGGCAGCCCTGAAAGCTGTTGCTGGTCTTCACCGTCCCCCTGCAGCCTATTCACAGGCACAACAGGATTCAGGACCCGGGCACGCCCAGAGGAGGAACATCTCATGGCTCTCTTCCTCGGCAGAGCCCGATTCCGAAAAGGCACACGTCCGGCTCCTTGTCCCACACGGAAGGTGGCAGCCCTGAAAGCTGTTGCTGGTCTTCACCGTCCCCCTGCAGCCTATTCACAGGTACGACAGGATCTGGGACCCGGGCTTGCCCAGAGGAGGAACATCTCATGGCTCTCGTCTTCGGCAGAGCCTGATTTCGGAAAGGCACACGTCCGGCTCCTTGTCCCACACGGAAGGTGGCAGCCCTGAAAGCTGTTGCTGGTCTTCACCGTCCCCCTGCAGCCTATTCACAGGCACAACAGGATCTGGGACCCGGGCTTGCCCAGAGGAGGAACATCTCATGGCTCTCGTCCTCGACAGGGCCTGTTTCCGAAAAGGCACACGTCCCGCTCCTTGTCCCACATGGAAGTTGGCACCCCTGAAGGATGTTGCTGGTCTTCACCGTCCCCCTGCAGCGTATTCACAGGCACAACAGGATCTGGGACCCGGGCTTGCCCAGAGGAGGAACATCTCATGGCTCTCGTCCTCGGCAGAGCCTGATTCCGGAAAGGCACACGTCCGGCTCCTTGTCCCACACGGAAGTTGGCAGCCCTGAAAGCTGTTGCTGGTCTTCACCGTCCCACTGCAGCCTATTCACAGGCACAACAGGATTCAGGACCCGGGCTTGCCCAGAGGAGGAACATCTCATGGCTCTCGTCCTCGGCAGAGCCTGTTTCCGAGAAGGCACACATCCGGCTCCTTGTCCCACACGGAAGGTGGCAGCCCTGAAAGCTGTTGCTGGTCTTCACCGTCCCCCTGCAGCCTATTCACAGGCACAACAGGATTCAGGACCCGGGCATGCCCAGAGGAGGAACATCTCATGGCTCTCTTCCTCCGCAGAGCCCGATTCCGAAAAGGCACACGTCCTGCTCCTTGTCCCACAAGGAAGGTGGCAGCCCTGAAAGCTGTTGCTGGTCTTCACCGTCCCCCTGTAGCCTATTCACAGGTACAAAAGGATCTGGGACCCGGGCTTGCCCAGAGGAGGAATATCTCATGGCTCTCGTCCTCGGCAGGGCCTCTTTCCGAAAAGGCAGACGTCCGGCTCCTTGTCCCACACGGAAGGTGGCAGCCCTGAAAGCTGTTGCTGGTCTTCAACGTCCCCCTGCAGCCTATTCACCGGCACAACAGGATCTGGGATACGGGCTTGCCCAGAGGAGGAAAATCTCATGGCTCTCGTCCTCAGCAGAACCTGTTTCGGAAACGGCACACATCCTGCACCTTGTCAGAAAAGGTTTACAGTTAGGCGTTAGGGTTAGGGTTAGGGGTTAGGGTTAGGTTAGGGTTAGGGTTAGGGTTGGGGTTAGGGTTAGGGTTAGGGTTCGGTTAGGGTTAGGGTTAGGGTTGGGGTTAGGGTTAGGGTTAGGGTTCGGTTAGGGTTAGGGTTAGGCTTAGGGTTAGGGTTAGGTTTAGGGTTCGGGTTAGGGTTAGGGTTAGGGCATTAGGGTTAGGGTACGGGTTAGGGTTAGGGGTTAGGGTTAGGGGTTAGGGTTAGGGTTTAGGGTTAGGGTTAGGGTTAGGGATAGGGTTAGGGTTAGGTTTTGGGGTTAGGGTTAGGGTTAGGGTGAGGGGTTAGGGTTAGGGTTAGGTTTAGGTTAGGGTTATGGTTAGGGTTGGGGTTACGGTTAGGGTTAGGGTTCGGTTAGGGTTAGGGTTAGGGGTTAGGGTTAGGGTCAGGGTTAGGGTTAGGGTTAGGGCCATTAGGGTTAGTGTTAGGGTTAGGGTTAGGGTTAGGGTTAGGTGTTAGGGTGAGTGTTAGGGTTAGGTGGTTAGGGTTATGGTTAGGGTTAGGCGTTAGGGTTAGGGTTAGAGTTAGGAGTTAGGGTCCGGGTTAGGGTTACAGTTAGGGATAGGGTTAGTGTTTAGGGTTAGGGTCAGTGTTAAGGGCTTAGGGTAAGGGTTAGGGTTAGGGTCGTTAGGGATGGGCTTAGGGTTAGGGTTAGGGGTTAGGGTTAGGGTTAGTCTCTCGTCCTCGGCAGAGCCTCTTTCCGAAAAGGCACACGTCCGGCTCCTTGTCCCACACGGAAGGTGGCAGCTCTGAAAGCTGTTGCTGGTCTTCACCGTCCCCCTGCAGCCTATTCACAGGTACAACAGCATCTGGGACCCGGGCTTGCCCAGAGGAGGAACATCTCATGGCTCTCGTCCTCGGCAGAGCCTGTTTCCGAGAAGGCACACATCCGGCTCCTTGTCCCACACGGAAGGTGGCAGCCCTGAAAGCTGTTGCTGGTCTTCACCGTCCCCCTGCAGCGTATTCACAGGCACAACAGGATCTGGGACCCGGGCTTGCCCAGAGGAGGAACATCTCATGGCTCTCGTCCTCGGCAGAGCCTTATTCCGGAAAGGCACACGTCCGGCTCCTTGTCCCACACGGAAGGTGGCAGCCCTGAAAGCTGTTGCTGGTCTTCACCGTCCCCCTGCAGCCTATTCACAGGTACAACAGGATTCAGGACCCGGGCTTGCCCAGAGGAGGAACATCTCATGGCTCTCTTCCTCGGCAGAGCCCGATTCCGAAAAGGCACACGTCCGGCTCCTTGTCCCACACGGAAGGTGGCAGCCCTGAAAGCTGTTGCTGGTCTTCACCGTCCCCCTGCAGCCTATTTACAGGCACGACAGGATCTGGGACCCGGGCTTGCCCAGAAGAGGAACATCTCATGGCTCTCGTCCTCGGCAGGGCCTCTTTCCGAAAAGGCACACGTCCGGCTCCTTGTCCCACACGGAAGGTGGCAGCCCTGAAAGCTGTTGCTGGTCTTCACCGTCCCCCTGCAGCCTATTCACAGGCACAACAGGATCTGGAACCCGGGCTTGCCCAGAGGAGGAACATCTCATGGCTCTCGTCCTCGGCAGGGCCTCTTTCCGAAAAGGCACACGTCCGGCTCCTTGTCCCACACGGAAGGTGGCAGCCCTGAAAGCTGTTGCTGGTCTTCACCGTCCCCCTGCAGCCTATTCACAGGTACAACAGGATTCAGGACCCGGGCTTGCCCAGAGGAGGAA
>NW_026060797.1:135000-145000 GCF_929443795.1 Astur gentilis
CACGGCTGGCTCCTTGTCCCACACGGAAGGGGGCAGCCCTGAAAGCTGTTGCTGGTCTTCACCGTCCCCCTGCAGCCTATTCACAGGCACAACAGGATCTGGGATACGGGCTTGCCCAGAGGAGGAAAATCTCATGGCTCTCGTCCTCAGCAGAACCTGTTTCGGAAACGGCACACATCCTGCACCTTGTGAGAAAAGGTTTACAGTTAGGGGTTAGGGTTAGGGGTTAGGGGTTAGGGTTAGGTTAGGGTTAGGGTTGGGGTTAGGGTTAGGCTTAGGGTATAGGGTTAGGGTTGGGGTTAGGGTTAGGGTTCGGTTAGGGTTAGGGTTAGGCTTAGGGTTAGGGTTAGGTTTAGGGTTCGGGTTAGGGTTAGGGTTAGGGCATTAGGGTTAGGGGTTAGGGTTAGGGTTACGGGTTAGGGTTAGGGTTAGGGTTAGGGCCTTTAGGGTTAGGGTTAGGGTTAAGGTTAGGGGTTAGGGTTAGGGTTAGGGGGTTAGGGTTAGGGTTAGGGTTAGGGTTAGGGTTAGGGGCTTAGGGTTAGGGTTAGGGTTAGGGTTTGGTTTAGGGTTAGGGTTAGGGTTAGGGTTTAGGGTTAGGGTTTAGGGTTAGGGTTAGGGTTAGGGTTAGGGCCTTTAGGGTTAGGGCCTTTAGGGTTAGGGTTAGGGCCTTTAGGGTTAGGGCCTTTAGGGTTAGGGTTAGGGTTAGGGTTAGGGTTACGGCCAGGGTTAGGGTTAGGGTTAGGGGTTAGGGTTAGGGTTAGGATTAGGGTTAGGGGTTAGGGTTAGGGTTAGGGTTAGGGTTAGGGGTTAGGGTTAGGGTTAGGGGTTAGGGTTAGGGGTTAGGGTTAGGGTTAGGGGTTAGGGTTAGGGTTAGGGGAGCCATTAGGGTTAGGGTTAGGGTTAGGGGTTAGGGTTAGGGGTTAGGGTTAGGGTTAGTCTCTCGTCCTCGGCAGAGCCTCTTTCCGAAAAGGCACACGTCCGGCTGCTTTTCCCACACGGAAGGTGGCAGCTCTGAAAGCTGTTGCTGGTCTTCACCGTCCCCCTGCAGCCTATTCACAGGTACAACAGGATCTGGGACCTGGGCTTGCCCAGAGGAGGAACATCTCATGGCTCTCGTCTTCGGCAGAGCCTGATTTCTGAAAGGCACACGTCCGGCTCCTTGTCCCACACGGAAGGTGGCAGCCCTGAATGCTGTTGCTGGTCTTCACCGTCCCCCTGCAGCCTATTCACAGGCACAACAGGATCTGGGACCTGGGCTTGCCCAGAGGAGGAACATCTCATGGCTCTCGACTTCGGCAGAGCCTGATTTCTGAAAGGCACACGTCCGGCTCCTTGTCCCACAAGGAAGGTGGCAGCCCTGAAAGCTGTTGCTGGTCTTCACCGTCCCCCTGCAGCCTATTCACAGGCACAACAGGATCTGGGACCCGGGCTTGCCCAGAGGAGGAACATCTCATGGCTCTCGTCCTCGACATGGCCTGTTTCCGAAAAGGCACACGTCCGGCTCCTTGTCCCACATGGAAGTTGGCAGCCCTGAAAGCTGTTGCTGGTCTTCACCGTCCCACTGCAGCCTATTCACAGGCACAACAGGATCTGGGACCCGGGCTTGCCCAGAGGAGGAACATCTCATGGCTCTCGTCCTCGGCAGAGCCTGATTCCGGAAAGGCACACGTCCGACTCCTTGTCCCACACGGAAGGTGGCAGCCCTGAAAGCTGTTGCTGGTCTTCACCGTCCCCCTGCAGCCTATTCACAGGCACAACAGGATCTGGGACCCGGGCTTGCCCAGTGGAGGAACATCTCATGGCTCTCGTCCTCGGCAGGGCCTCTTTTCGAAAAGGCACACGTCCGGCTTCTTGTCCCACACGGAAGGTGGCAGCCCTGAAAGCTGTTGCTGGTCTTCACCGTCCCCCTGCAGCCTATTCACAGGTACAACAGGATTCAGGACCCGGGCTTGCCCAGAGGTGGAACATATCATGGCTCTCTTCCTCGGCAGAGCCTATTTCTGAAAAGTCACACGTCCAGCTCCTTGTCCCACACGGAAGGTGGCAGGCCGGAAAGCTGTTGCTGGTCTTCACCGTCCCCCTGAAGCCTGTTCACACGCACAACAGGATCTGGGACCCGGGCTTGCCCAGAGGAGGAACATCTCATGGCTCTCGTCCTCAGCAGAGCCTGATTCCGGAAAGGCACACGTCCGGCTCCTTGTCCCACACGGAAGGTGGCAGCCCTGAAAGCTTTTGCTGGTCTTCACTGTCCCCCTGCAGCCTATTCACAGGCACAACAGGATTCAGGACCCAGGCTTGCCCAGAGGAGGAACATATCATGGCTCTCGTCCTCGGCAGAGCCTATTTCTGAGAAGTCACATGTCCGGCTCCTTGTCCCACAAGGAAGGTGGCAGGCCTGTAGGGATTGGCGCTCGGAAGATCTCGCGATGTACGGAAAGAGAAGGGTTAAGGGAGGCGGGATGACCGACAGGCAGTATATAAGGGCGTGACGCAGTTGAATAAACGCCATTTGCAGCATCCTCATATTGGTGTCAGTGCTCTGTGGCCCAGGGTATGGTGGACCCTGTGCCGAGTCCCACGGGGTGATCAGACGAATGTCTACACAGGCCGGAAAGATGTTGCTGGTCTTCACCGTCCCCCTGCAGCCTATTCACAGGCACAACAGGATTCAGGACCCGGGCTTGCCCAGAGGAGGAACATCTCATGGCTCTCGTCCTCGGCAGAGCCTATTTCCGAAAAGGCACACGTCCGGCTCCTTGTCCCACACGGAAGGTGGCAGCCCTGAAAGCTGTTGCTGGTCTTCACCGTCCCCCTGCAGCCTATTCACAGGTACAACAGGATTCAGGACCCGGGCTTGCCCAGAGGAGGAACTTCTCATGGCTCTTGTCCTCGGCAGAGCCTCTTCCCGAAAAGGCACACGGCTGGCTCCTTGTCCCACACGGAAGGGGGCAGCCCTGAAAGCTGTTGCTGGTCTTCACCGTCCCCCTGCAGCCTATTCACAGGCACAACAGGATCTGGGATACGGGCTTGCCCAGAGGAGGAAAATCTCATGGCTCTCGTCCTCAGCAGAACCTGTTTCGGAAACGGCACACATCCTGCACCTTGTGAGAAAAGGTTTACAGTTAGGGGTTAGGGTTAGGGGTTAGGGGTTAGGGTTAGGTTAGGGTTAGGGTTGGGGTTAGGGTTAGGCTTAGGGTATAGGGTTAGGGTTGGGGTTAGGGTTAGGGTTCGGTTAGGGTTAGGGTTAGGCTTAGGGTTAGGGTTAGGTTTAGGGTTCGGGTTAGGGTTAGGGTTAGGGCATTAGGGTTAGGGGTTAGGGTTAGGGTTACGGGTTAGGGTTAGGGTTAGGGTTAGGGCCTTTAGGGTTAGGGTTAGGGTTAAGGTTAGGGGTTAGGGTTAGGGTTAGGGGGTTAGGGTTAGGGTTAGGGTTAGGGTTAGGGTTAGGGGCTTAGGGTTAGGGTTAGGGTTAGGGTTTGGTTTAGGGTTAGGGTTAGGGTTAGGGTTTAGGGTTAGGGTTTAGGGTTAGGGTTAGGGTTAGGGTTAGGGCCTTTAGGGTTAGGGCCTTTAGGGTTAGGGTTAGGGCCTTTAGGGTTAGGGCCTTTAGGGTTAGGGTTAGGGTTAGGGTTAGGGTTACGGCCAGGGTTAGGGTTAGGGTTAGGGGTTAGGGTTAGGGTTAGGATTAGGGTTAGGGGTTAGGGTTAGGGTTAGGGGTTAGGGTTAGGGTTAGGGGTTAGGGTTAGGGGTTAGGGTTAGGGTTAGGGGTTAGGGTTAGGGTTAGGGGAGCCATTAGGGTTAGGGTTAGGGTTAGGGGTTAGGGTTAGGGGTTAGGGTTAGGGTTAGGGTTAGTCTCTCGTCCTCGGCAGAGCCTCTTTCCGAAAAGGCACACGTCCGGCTGCTTTTCCCACACGGAAGGTGGCAGCTCTGAAAGCTGTTGCTGGTCTTCACCGTCCCCCTGCAGCCTATTCACAGGTACAACAGGATCTGGGACCTGGGCTTGCCCAGAGGAGGAACATCTCATGGCTCTCGTCTTCGGCAGAGCCTGATTTCTGAAAGGCACACGTCCGGCTCCTTGTCCCACACGGAAGGTGGCAGCCCTGAATGCTGTTGCTGGTCTTCACCGTCCCCCTGCAGCCTATTCACAGGCACAACAGGATCTGGGACCTGGGCTTGCCCAGAGGAGGAACATCTCATGGCTCTCGACTTCGGCAGAGCCTGATTTCTGAAAGGCACACGTCCGGCTCCTTGTCCCACAAGGAAGGTGGCAGCCCTGAAAGCTGTTGCTGGTCTTCACCGTCCCCCTGCAGCCTATTCACAGGCACAACAGGATCTGGGACCCGGGCTTGCCCAGAGGAGGAACATCTCATGGCTCTCGTCCTCGACATGGCCTGTTTCCGAAAAGGCACACGTCCGGCTCCTTGTCCCACATGGAAGTTGGCAGCCCTGAAAGCTGTTGCTGGTCTTCACCGTCCCACTGCAGCCTATTCACAGGCACAACAGGATCTGGGACCCGGGCTTGCCCAGAGGAGGAACATCTCATGGCTCTCGTCCTCGGCAGAGCCTGATTCCGGAAAGGCACACGTCCGACTCCTTGTCCCACACGGAAGGTGGCAGCCCTGAAAGCTGTTGCTGGTCTTCACCGTCCCCCTGCAGCCTATTCACAGGCACAACAGGATCTGGGACCCGGGCTTGCCCAGAGGAGGAACATCTCCTGGCTCTCGTCCTCGGCAGGGCCTGATTCCGAAAAGTCACACGTCCGGCTCCTTGTCCCACACGGAAGGTGGCAGCCCTGAAAGCTGTTGCTGGTCTTCACCGTCCCCCTGTAGCCTATTCACAGCTACGACAGGATCTGGGACCCGGGCTTGCCCAGAGGAGGAACATCTCATGGCTCTCGTCCTCGGCAGAGCCTATTTCCGAAAAGGCACACGTCCGGCTCCTTGTCCCACACGGAAGGTGGCAGCCCTGAAAGCTGTTGCTGGTCTTCACCGTGCCCCTGCAGCCTATTCACAGGCACAACAGGATCTGGGACCCGGGCTTGCCCAGAGGAGGAACATCTCATGGCTCTCGTCCTCGGCAGGGCCTCTTTTCGAAAAGGCACACGTCCGGCTCCTTGTCCCACACGGAAGGTGGCAGCCCTGAAAGCTGTTGCTGGTCTTCACCGTCCCCCTGCAGCCTATTCACAGGCACAACAGGATCTGGAACCCGGGCTTGCCCAGAGGAGGAACATCTCATGGCTCTCGTCCTCGGCAGGGCCTCTTTCCGAAAAGGCACACGTCCGGCTCCTTGTCCCACACGGAAGGTGGCAGCCCTGAAAGCTGTTGCTGGTCTTCACCGTCCCCCTGCAGCCTATTCACAGGCACAACAGGATCTGGGACCCGGGCTTGCCCAGAGGAGGAACATCTCACGGCTCTCGTCCTCGGCAGAGCCTGATTCCGGAAAGGCACACGTCCGGCTCCTTGTCCCACACGGAAGGTGGCAGCCCTGAAAGCTGTTGCTGGTCTTCACCGTTCCCCTGCAGCCTATTCACAGGCACAACAGTATTCAGGACCTGGGCATGCCCAGAGGAGGAACATCTCATGGCTCTCTTCCTCGGCAGAGCCCGATTCCGAAAAGGCACACGTCCTGCTCCTTGTCCCACAAGGAAGGTGGCAGCCCTGAAAGCTGTTGCTGGTCTTCACCGTCCCCCTGCAGCCTATTCACAGGTACAACAGGATTCAGGACCCGGGCTTGCCCAGAGGTGGAACATATCATGGCTCTCTTCCTCGGCAGAGCCTATTTCTGAAAAGTCACACGTCCAGCTCCTTGTCCCACACGGAAGGTGGCAGGCCGGAAAGCTGTTGCTGGTCTTCACCGTCCCCCTGAAGCCTGTTCACACGCACAACAGGATCTGGGACCCGGGCTTGCCCAGAGGAGGAACATCTCATGGCTCTCGTCCTCAGCAGAGCCTGATTCCGGAAAGGCACACGTCCGGCTCCTTGTCCCACACGGAAGGTGGCAGCCCTGAAAGCTTTTGCTGGTCTTCACTGTCACCCTGCAGCCTATTCACAGGCACAACAGGATTCAGGACCCAGGCTTGCCCAGAGGAGGAACATATCATGGCTGTCGTCCTCGGCAGAGAATATTTCTGAGAAGTCACATGTCCGGCTCCTTGTCCCACAAGGAAGGTGGCAGCCCTGAAAGCTGTTGCTGGTCTTCACCGTCCCCCTGCAGCCTATTCACAGGTACGACAGGATCTGGGACCCGGGCTTGCCCAGAGGAGGAACATCTCATGGCTCTCGTCCTCGGCAGAGCCTGATTCCGGAAAGGCACACGTCCGGCTCCTTGTCCCACACGGAAGGTGGCAGCCCTGAAAGCTGTTGCTGGTCTTCACCGTCCCCCTGCAGCCTATTCACAGGCACAACAGGATCTGGGACCCGGGCTTGTCCAGAGGAGGAACATCTTATGGCTCTCTTCCTCGGCAGAGCCCTATTCCGAAAAGGCACACGTCCGGCTCCTTGTCCCACAAGGAAGGTGGCAGCCCTGAAAGCTGTTGCTGGTCTTCACCGTCCCCCTGCAGCCTATTGACAGGTACGACAGTATCTGGGACCCGGGCTTGCCCAGAGGAGGAACATCTCATGGCTCTCGTCCTCGGCAGAGCCTATTTCCGAAAAGGCACACGTCCGGCTCCTTGTCCCACACGGAAGGTGGCAGCTCTGAAATCTGTAGCTGGTCTTCACCGTCCCCCTGCAGCCTATTCACAGGTACAACAGGATTCAGGACCCAGGCTTGCCCAGAGGAGGAACATATCATGGCTCTCGTCCTCGGCAGAGCCTATTTCTGAGAAGTCACACGTCCGGCTCCTTGTCCCACAAGGAAGGTGGCAGGCCGGAAAGATGTTGCTGGTCTTCACCGTCCCCCTGCAGCCTATTCACAGGCACAACAGGATCTGGGACCCGGGCTTGCCCAGAGGAGGAACATCTCATGGCTCTCGTCCTCGGCAGAGCCTCTTCCCGAAAAGGCACACGTCCGCCTCCTTGTCCCACACGGAAGGTGGCAGCCCTGAAAGCTGTTGCTGGTCTTCACCGTCCCCCTGCAGCCTATTCACAGGCACAACAGGATCTGGGACCCGGGCTTGCCCAGAGGAGGAACATCTCACGGATCTCGTCCTCGGCAGAGCCTGATTCCGGAAAGGCATACGTCCTGCTCCTTGTCCCACACGGAAGGTGGCAGCCCTGAAAGCTGTTGCTGGTCTTCACCGTCCCCCTGCAGCCTATTCACAGGTACAACAGGATTCAGGACCCGGGCTTGCCCAGAGGAGGAACATCTCATGGCTCTCATCCTCGGCAGAGCCTCTTTCCGAAAAGGCACACGTCCGGCTCCTTGTCCCACACGGAAGGTAGCAGCTCTGAAATCTGTAGCTGGTCTTCACCGTCCCCCTGCAGCCTATTCACAGGTACAACAGGATCTGGGACCCGGGCTTGCCCAGAGGATGAACATCTCATGGCTCTCGACTTCGGCAGAGCCTGATTTCTGAAAGGCACACGTCCAGCTCCTTGTCCCACAAGGAAGGTGGCAGCCCTGAAAGCTGTTGCTGGTCTTCACCGTCCCCCTGCAGCCTATTCACAGGCACAACAGGATCTGGGACCCGGGCTTGCCCAGAGGAGGAACATCTCATGGCTCTCGTCCTCGACATGGCCTGTTTCCGAAAAGGCACACGTCCGGCTCCTTGTCCCACATGGAAGTTGGCAGCCCTGAAAGCTGTTGCTGGTCTTCACCGTCCCACTGCAGCCTATTCACAGGCACAACAGGATTCAGGACCCGGGCACGCCCAGAGGAGGAACATCTCATGGCTCTCTTCCTCGGCAGAGCCCGATTCCGAAAAGGCACACGTCCGGCTCCTTGTCCCACACGGAAGGTGGCAGCCCTGAAAGCTGTTGCTGGTCTTCACCGTGCCCCTGCAGCCTATTCACAGGCACAACAGGATCTGGGACCCGGGCTTGCCCAGAGGAGGAACATCTCATGGCTCTCGTCCTCGGCAGAGCCTGATTCCGGAAAGGCACACGTCCGACTCCTTGTCCCACACGGAAGGTGGCAGCCCTGAAAGCTGTTGCTGGTCTTCACCGTCCCCCTGCAGCCTATTCACAGGTACAACAGGATTCAGGACCCGGGCTTGCCCAGAGGAGGAACATCTCATGGCTCTCGTCCTCGGCAGAGCCTCTTTCCGAAAAGGCACACGTCCGGCTCCTTGTCCCACACGGAAGGTGGCAGCTCTGAAATCTGTAGCTGGTCTTCACCGTCCCCCTGCAGCCTATTCACAGGTACAACAGGATCTGGGACCCGGGCTTGCCCAGAGGAGGAACATCTCATGGCTCTCGTCTTCGGCAGAGCCTGATTTCGGAAAGGCACACGTCCGGCTCCTTGTCCCACACGGAAGGTGGCAGTCCTGAAAGCTGTTGCTGGTCTTCACCGTCCCCCTGCAGCCTATTCACAGGCACAACAGGATCTGGGACCCGGGCTTGCCCAGAGGAGGAACATCTCATGGCTCTCGTCCTCGGCAGAGCCTGATTCCGGAAAGGCACACGTCCGGCTCCTTGTCCCACATGGAAGGTGGCAGCCCTGAAAGCTGTTGCTGGTCTTCACCGTCCCCCTGCAGCCTATTCACAGGCACAACAGGATCTGGGACCCGGGCTTGCCCAGAGGAGGAACATCTCATGGCTCTCGTCCTCGGCAGAGCCTGATTCCGGAAAGGCACACGTCCGGCTCCTTGTCCCACACGGAAGGTGGCAGCCCTGAAAGCTGTTGCTGGTCTTCACCGTCCCCCTGCAGCCTATTCACAGGTACAACAGGATTCAGGACCCGGGCTTGCCCAGAGGAGGAACATCTCATGGCTCTCGTCCTCGGCAGAGCCTCTTTCCGAAAAGGCACACGTCCGGCTCCTTGTCCCACACGGAAGGTGGCAGCTCTGAAATCTGTAGCTGGTCTTCACCGTCCCCCTGCAGCCTATTCACAGGTACAACAGGATCTGGGACCCGGGCTTGCCCAGAGGAGGAACATCTCATGGCTCTCGTCTTCGGCAGAGCCTGATTTCGGAAAGGCACACGTCCGGCTCCTTGTCCCACACGGAAGGTGACAGCCCTGAAAGCTGTTGCTGGTCTTCACCGTCCCCCTGCAGCCTATTCACAGGCACAACAGGATTCAGGACCCGGGCTTGCCCAGAGGAGGAACATCTCATGGCTCTCGTCCTCGGCAGAGCCTGATTCCGGAAAGGCACACGTCCGGCTCCTTGTCCCACATGGAAGGTGGCAGCCCTGAAAGCTGTTGCTGGTCTTCACCGTCCCCCTGCAGCCTATTCACAGGCACAACAGGATCTGGGACCCGGGCTTGCCCAGAGGAGGAACATCTCCTGGCTCTCGTCCTCGGCAGGGCCTGATTCCGAAAAGGCACACGTCCGGCTCCTTGTCCCACACGGAAGGTGGCAGCCCTGAAAGCTGTTGCTGGTCTTCACCGTCCCCCTGTAGCCTATTCACAGCTACGACAGGATCTGGGACCCGGGCTTGCCCAGAGGAGGAACATCTCATGGCTCTCGTCCTCGGCAGAGCCTATTTCCGAAAAGGCACACGTCCGGCTCCTTGTCCCACACGGAAGGTGGCAGCCCTGAAAGATGTTGCTGGTCTTCACCGTGCCCCTGCAGCCTATTCACAGGCACAACAGGATCTGGGACCCGGGCTTGCCCAGAGGAGGAACATCTCATGGCTCTCGTCCTCGGCAGGGCCTCTTTTCGAAAAGGCACACGTCCGGCTCCTTGTCCCACACGGAAGGTGGCAGCCCTGAAAGCTGTTGCTGGTCTTCACCGTCCCCCTGCAGCCTATTCACAGGCACAACAGGATCTGGAACCCGGGCTTGCCCAGAGGAGGAACATCTCATGGCTCTCGTCCTCGGCAGGGCCTCTTTCCGAAAAGGCACACGTCCGGCTCCTTGTCCCACACGGAAGGTGGCAGCCCTGAAAGCTGTAGCTGGTCTTCAC
>NW_026060797.1:150000-160000 GCF_929443795.1 Astur gentilis
CTTGCCCAGAGGAGGAACATCTCATGGCTCTCGTCCTCGACATGGCCTGTTTCCGAAAAGGCACACGTCCGGCTCCTTGTCCCACATGGAAGTTGGCAGCCCTGAAAGCTGTTGCTGGTCTTCACCGTCCCCCTGCAGCCTATTCACAGGCACAACAGGATTCAGGACCCGGGCACGCCCAGAGGAGGAACATCTCATGGCTCTCTTCCTCGGCAGAGCCCGATTCCGAAAAGGCACACGTCCGGCTCCTTGTCCCACACGGAAGGTGGCAGCCCTGAAAGCTGTTGCTGGTCTTCACCGTGCCCCTGCAGCCTATTCACAGGCACAACAGGATCTGGGACCCGGGCTTGCCCAGAGGAGGAACATCTCATGGCTCTCGTCCTCGGCAGAGCCTGATTCCGGAAAGGCACACGTCCGACTCCTTGTCCCACAAGGAAGGTGGCAGCCCTGAAAGCTGTTGCTGGTCTTCACCGTCCCCCTGCAGCCTATTCACAGGTACAACAGGATTCAGGACCCGGGCTTGGCCAGAGGAGGAACATCTCATGGCTCTCGTCCTCGGCAGAGCCTCTTTCCGAAAAGGCACACGTCCGGCTCCTTGTCCCACACGGAAGGTGGCAGCTCTGAAATCTGTAGCTGGTCTTCACCGTCCCCCTGCAGCCTATTCACAGGTACAACAGGATCTGGGACCCGGGCTTGCCCAGAGGAGGAACATCTCATGGCTCTCGTCTTCGGCAGAGCCTGATTTCGGAAAGGCACACGTCCGGCTCCTTGTCCCACAAGGAAGGTGACAGCCCTGAAAGCTGTTGCTGGTCTTCACCGTCCCCCTGCAGCCTATTCACAGGCACAACAGGATCTGGGACCCGGGCTTGCCCAGAGGAGGAACATCTCATGGCTCTCGTCCTCGGCAGAGCCTGATTCCGGAAAGGCACACGTCCGGCTCCTTGTCCCACATGGAAGGTGGCAGCCCTGAAAGCTGTTGCTGGTCTTCACCGTCCCCCTGCAGCCTATTCACAGGCACAACAGGATCTGGGACCCGGGCTTGCCCAGAGGAGGAACATCTCATGGCTCTCGTCCTCGGCAGGGCCTGATTCCGAAAAGTCACACGTCCGGCTCCTTGTCCCACACGGAAGGTGGCAGCCCTGAAAGCTGTTGCTGGTCTTCACCGTCCCCCTGCAGCCTATTCACAGCTACGACAGGATCTGGGACCCGGGCTTGCCCAGAGGAGGAACATCTCATGGCTCTCGTCCTCGGCAGAGCCTATTTCCGAAAAGGCACACGTCCGGCTCCTTGTCCCACACGGAAGGTGGCAGCCCTGAAAGATGTTGCTGGTCTTCACCGTGCCCCTGCAGCCTATTCACAGGCACAACAGCATCTGGGACCCGGGCTTGCCCAGAGGAGGAACATCTCATGGCTCTCGTCCTCGGCAGGGCCTCTTTTCGAAAAGGCACACGTCCGGCTCCTTGTCCCACACGGAAGGTGGCAGCCCTGAAAGCTGTTGCTGGTCTTCACCGTCCCCCTGCAGCCTATTCACAGGCACAACAGGATCTGGAACCCGGGCTTGCCCACAGGAGGAACATCTCATGGCTCTCGTCCTCGGCAGGGCCTCTTTCCGAAAAGGCACACGTCCGGCTCCTTGTCCCACACGGAAGGTGGCAGCCCTGAAAGCTGTTGCTGGTCTTCACCGTCCCCCTGCAGCCTATTCACAGGCACAACAGGATCTGGGACCCGGGCTTGCCCAGAGGAGGAACATCTCATGGCTCTCGTCCTCGGCAGAGCCTGATTCCGGAAAGGCACACGTCCGGCTCCTTGTCCCCCACGGAAGGTGGCAGCCCTGAAAGCTGTTGCTGGTCTTCACCGTCCCCCTGCAGCCTATTCACAGGCACAACAGGATCTGGGACCCGGGCTTGTCCAGAGGAGGAACATCTCATGGCTCTCATCCTCGGCAAAGCCTGATTCCGGAAAGGCACACGTTCGGCTCCTTGTCCCACAAGGAAGGTGGCAGCCCTGAAAGCTGTTGCTGGTCTTCACCGTCCCCCTGCAGCCTATTCACAGGTACGACAGGATCTGGGACCCGGGCTTGCCCAGAGGAGGAACATCTCATGGCTCTCGTCCTCGACAGGGCCTCTTTCCGAAAAGGCACACGTCCGGCTCCTTGTCCCACACGGAAGGTGGCAGCCCTGAAAGCTGTTGCTGGTCTTCACCGTCCCCCTGCAGCCTATTCACAGGCACAACAGGATCTGGGATACGGGCTTGCCCAGAGGAGGAAAATCTCATGGCTCTCGTCCTCAGCAGAACCTGTTTCGGAAACGGCACACATCCTGCACCTTGTCAGAAAAGGTTTACAGTTAGGGGTTAGGGTTAGGGTTAGGGGTTAAGGTTAGGTTAGGCTTAGGGTTGGGGTTAGGGTTAGGCTTAGGGTTCGGTTAGGGTTAGGGTTAGGGTTGGGGTTAGGGTTAGGGTTCGGTTAGGGTTAGGGTTAGGCTTAGGGTTAGGGTTAGGTTTAGGGTGAGGGTTAGGGTTAGGGTTAGGGCATTAGGGATAGGGGTTAGGGTTAGGGTTAGGGGTTAGGGTTAGGGTTTAGGGTTTAGGGTTAGGGTTAGGGATAGGGTTAGGGTTAGGTTTAGGGGATAGGGTTAGGGTTAGGGGTTAGGGTTAGGTTAGGGTTAGGGTTGGGGTTAGGGTTAGGTTAGGGGTAGGGTTGGGGTTAGGGTTAGGCTTAGGGTTCGGTTAGGGTTAGGGTTAGGGTTGGGGTTAGGGTTAGGGTTCGGTTAGGGTTAGGGTTAGGCTTAGGGTTAGGGTTATGTTTAGGGTTAGGGTTAGGGTTAGGGCATTAGGGTTAGGGGTTAGGGTTAGGGGTTAGGGTTAGGGTTTAGGGTTTAGGGTTAGGGTTAGGGTTAGGGATAGGGTTAGGGTTAGGTTTAGGGGATAGGGTTAGGGGTAGGGGTTAGGGTTAGTGTTAGGGTTAGGGGTTAGTGGTTAGGGTTAGGGTTAGGGCCATTAGGGTTAGGGTTAGGGGGTTAGGGTTAGGGGTTAGGGTTAGGGTTAGGGTTAGGGGTTAGGGTTAGGGTTAGGGTTAGGGGGTTAGGGTTAGGGTTAGGGTTAGGGGTTAGGGTTAGGGTTAGGGGTTAGGGTTAGGATTAGGGTTAGGGGTTAGGGGTTAGGGTTAGGGGGTTAGGGTTAGGGTTAGGGGTTAGGGTTAGGGTTAGGGCGCGGCAGCCATTAGGGTTAGGGTTAGGGTTATGGTTTAGGGTTAGGGTTAGGGTTAGGGCGCGGCAGCCATTAGGGTTAGGGTTAGGGTTAGGGTTAGTCTGTCGTCCTCGGCAGAGCCTCTTTCCGAAAAGGCACATGTCCGGCTCCTTGTCCCACACGGAAGGTGGCAGCCCTGAAAGCTCTTGCTGGTCTTCACCGTCCCCCTGCAGCCTATTCACAGGCACAACAAAATCTGGGACCCGGGCTTGCCCAGAGGAGGAACATCTCATGGCTCTCGTCCTCGACAGGGCCTGTTTCCGAAAAGGCACACGTCCGGCTCCTTGTCCCACATGGAAGTTGGCACCCCTGAAGGATGTTGCTGGTCTTCACCGTCCCCCTGCAGTGTATTCACAGGCACAACAGGATCTGGGACCCGGGCTTGCCCAGAGGAGGAACATCTCATGGCTCTCGTCCTCGGCAGAGTCTGATTCCGGAAAGGCACACGTCCGGCTCCTTGTCCCACATGGAAGTTGGCAGCCCTGAAAGCTGTTTCTGGTCTTCACCGTCCCACTGCAGCCTATTCACAGGCACAACAGGATTCAGGACCCGGGCACGCCCAGAGGAGGAACATCTCATGGCTCTCTTCCTCGGCAGAGCCCGATTCCGAAAAGGCACACGTCCGGCTCCTTGTCCCACACGGAAGGTGGCAGCTCTGAAAGCTGTTGCTGGTCTTCACCGTGCCCCTGCAGCCTATTCACAGGTACAACAGGATCTGGGACCCGGACTTGCCCAGAGGAGGAACATCTCATGGCTCTCGTCTTCAGCATAGCCTGATTTCGGAAAGGCACACGTCCGGCTCCTTGTCCCACACGGAAGGTGGCAGCCCTGAAAGCTGTTGCTGGTCTTCACCGTCCCCCTGCAGCCTATTCACAGGTACAACAGGATTCAGGACCCGGGCTTGGCCAGAGGAGGAACATCTCATGGCTCTCTTCCTTGGCAGAGCCTGTTTCCGAGAAGGCACACGTGCTGCTCCTTGTCCCACACGGAAGGTGGCAGCCCTGAAAGCTGTTGCTGGTCTTCACCGTCCCCCTGCAGCCTATTCACAGGCACAACAGGATTCAAGACCCGGGCATGCCCAGAGATGGAACATCTCATGGCTCTCTTCCTCGGCAGAGCCCGATTCCGAAAAGGCACACGTCCGGCTCCTTGTCCCACAAGGAAGGTGGCAGCCCTGAAAGCTGTTGCTGGTCTTCACCGTCCCCCTGCAGCCTATTCACAGGTACAACAGGATCTGGGACCCGGGCTTGCCCAGAGGAGGAACTTCTCATGGCTCTTGTCCTCGGCAGAGCCTCTTCCCGAAAAGGCACACGTCTGGCTCCTTGTCCCACACGAAAGGTGGCAGCCCTGAAAGCTGTTGCTGGTCTTCACCGTCCCCCTGCAGCCTATTCACAGGCACAACAGGATCTGGGACCCGGGCTTGCCCAGAGGAGGAACATCTCACGGCTCTCATCCTCGGCAGAGCCTGATTCCGGAAAGGCACACGTCCGGCTCCTTGTCCCACACGGAAGGTGGCAGCCCTGAAAGCTGTTGCTGGTCTTCACCGTCCCCCTGCAGCCTATTCACAGGCACAACAGGATCTGGGACCCGGGCTTGTCCAGACGAGGAACATCTCATGGCTCTCATCCTCGGCAGAGCCTGATTCCGGAAAGGCACACGTTCGGCTCCTTGTCCCACACGGAAGGTGGCAGCCCTGAAAGCTGTTGCTGGTCTTCACCGTCCCCCTGCAGCCTATTCACAGGTACGACAGGATCTGGGACCCGGGCTTGCCCAGAGGAGGAACATCTCATGGCTCTCGTCCTCGGCAGAGCCTATTTCCGAAAAGGCACACGTCCGGCTCCTTGTCCCACACGGAAGGTGGCAGCCCTGAAAGATGTTGCTGGTCTTCACCGTGCCCCTGCAGGCTATTCACAGGCACAACAGGATCTGGGACCCGGGCTTGCCCAGAGGAGGAACATCTCATGGCTCTCGTCCTCGGAAGGGCCTCTTTTCGAAAAGGCACACGTCCGGCTCCTTGTCCCACACGGAAGGTGGCAGCCCTGAAAGCTGTTGCTGGTCTTAACCGTCCCCCTGCAGCCTATTCACAGGCACAACAGGATCTGGGACCCGGGCTTGTCCAGAGGAGGAACATGTCATGGCTCTCGTCCTCGGCAGAGCCTGATTCCGGAAAGGCACACGTCCGGCTCCTTGTCCCACACGGAAGTTGGCAGCCCTGAAAGCTGTTGCTGGTCTTCACCGTCCCACTGCAGCCTATTCACAGGCACAACAGGATTCAGGACCCGGGCACGCCCAGAGGAGGAACATCTCATGGCTCTCTTCCTCGGCAGAGCCTGATTCCGGAAAGGCACACGTCCGGCTCCTTGTCCCACACGGAAGGTGGCAGCCCTGAAAGATGTTGCTGGTCTTCACCGTGCCCCTGCAGGCTATTCACAGGCACAACAGGATCTGGGACCCGGGCTTGCCCAGAGGAGGAACATCTCATGGCTCTCGTCCTAGGAAGGGCCTCTTTTCGAAAAGGCACACGTCCGGCTCCTTGTCCCACATGGAAGGTGGCAGCCCTGAAAGCTGTTGCTGGTCTTCACCGTCCCCCTGCAGCCTATTCACAGGCACAACAGGATCTGGGACCCGGGCTTGCCCAGAGGAGGAACATCTCATGGCTCTCGTCCTCGGCAGGGCCTGATTCCGAAAAGTCACACGTCCGGCTCCTTGTCCCACACGGAAGGTGGCAGCCCTGAAAGCTGTTGCTGGTCTTCACCGTCCCCCTGCAGCCTATTCACAGCTACGACAGGATCTGGGACCCGGGCTTGCCCAGAGGAGGAACATCTCATGGCTCTCGTCCTCGGCAGAGCCTATTTCCGAAAAGGCACACGTCCGGCTCCTTGTCCCACACGGAAGGTGGCAGCCCTGAAAGATGTTGCTGGTCTTCACCGTGCCCCTGCAGCCTATTCACAGGCACAACAGGATCTGGGACCCGGGCTTGCCCAGAGGAGGAACATCTCATGGCTCTCGTCCTCGGCAGGGCCTCTTTTCGAAAAGGCACACGTCCGGCTCCTTGTCCCACACGGAAGGTGGCAGCCCTGAAAGCTGTTGCTGGTCTTCACCGTCCCCCTGCAGCCTATTCACAGGCACAACAGGATCTGGAACCCGGGCTTGCCCACAGGAGGAACATCTCATGGCTCTCGTCCTCGGCAGGGCCTCTTTCCGAAAAGGCACACGTCCGGCTCCTTGTCCCACACGGAAGGTGGCAGCCCTGAAAGCTGTTGCTGGTCTTCACCGTCCCCCTGCAGCCTATTCACAGGCACAACAGGATCTGGGACCCGGGCTTGCCCAGAGGAGGAACATCTCATGGCTCTCGTCCTCGGCAGAGCCTGATTCCGGAAAGGCACACGTCCGGCTCCTTGTCCCCCACGGAAGGTGGCAGCCCTGAAAGCTGTTGCTGGTCTTCACCGTCCCCCTGCAGCCTATTCACAGGCACAACAGGATCTGGGACCCGGGCTTGTCCAGAGGAGGAACATCTCATGGCTCTCATCCTCGGCAAAGCCTGATTCCGGAAAGGCACACGTTCGGCTCCTTGTCCCACAAGGAAGGTGGCAGCCCTGAAAGCTGTTGCTGGTCTTCACCGTCCCCCTGCAGCCTATTCACAGGTACGACAGGATCTGGGACCCGGGCTTGCCCAGAGGAGGAACATCTCATGGCTCTCGTCCTCGACAGGGCCTCTTTCCGAAAAGGCACACGTCCGGCTCCTTGTCCCACACGGAAGGTGGCAGCCCTGAAAGCTGTTGCTGGTCTTCACCGTCCCCCTGCAGCCTATTCACAGGCACAACAGGATCTGGGACCCGGGCTTGCCCAGAGGAGGAACATCTCATGGCTCTCGTCCTAGGAAGGGCCTCTTTTCGAAAAGGCACACGTCCGGCTCCTTGTCCCACATGGAAGGTGGCAGCCCTGAAAGCTGTTGCTGGTCTTCACCGTCCCCCTGCAGCCTATTCACAGGCACAACAGGATCTGGGACCCGGGCTTGCCCAGAGGAGGAACATCTCATGGCTCTCGTCCTCGGCAGGGCCTGATTCCGAAAAGTCACACGTCCGGCTCCTTGTCCCACACGGAAGGTGGCAGCCCTGAAAGCTGTTGCTGGTCTTCACCGTCCCCCTGCAGCCTATTCACAGCTACGACAGGATCTGGGACCCGGGCTTGCCCAGAGGAGGAACATCTCATGGCTCTCGTCCTCGGCAGAGCCTATTTCCGAAAAGGCACACGTCCGGCTCCTTGTCCCACACGGAAGGTGGCAGCCCTGAAAGATGTTGCTGGTCTTCACCGTGCCCCTGCAGCCTATTCACAGGCACAACAGGATCTGGGACCCGGGCTTGCCCAGAGGAGGAACATCTCATGGCTCTCGTCCTCGGCAGGGCCTCTTTTCGAAAAGGCACACGTCCGGCTCCTTGTCCCACACGGAAGGTGGCAGCCCTGAAAGCTGTTGCTGGTCTTCACCGTCCCCCTGCAGCCTATTCACAGGCACAACAGGATCTGGAACCCGGGCTTGCCCACAGGAGGAACATCTCATGGCTCTCGTCCTCGGCAGGGCCTCTTTCCGAAAAGGCACACGTCCGGCTCCTTGTCCCACACGGAAGGTGGCAGCCCTGAAAGCTGTTGCTGGTCTTCACCGTCCCCCTGCAGCCTATTCACAGGCACAACAGGATCTGGGACCCGGGCTTGCCCAGAGGAGGAACATCTCATGGCTCTCGTCCTAGGAAGGGCCTCTTTTCGAAAAGGCACACGTCCGGCTCCTTGTCCCACATGGAAGGTGGCAGCCCTGAAAGCTGTTGCTGGTCTTCACCGTCCCCCTGCAGCCTATTCACAGGCACAACAGGATCTGGGACCCGGGCTTGCCCAGAGGAGGAACATCTCATGGCTCTCGTCCTCGGCAGGGCCTGATTCCGAAAAGTCACACGTCCGGCTCCTTGTCCCACACGGAAGGTGGCAGCCCTGAAAGCTGTTGCTGGTCTTCACCGTCCCCCTGCAGCCTATTCACAGCTACGACAGGATCTGGGACCCGGGCTTGCCCAGAGGAGGAACATCTCATGGCTCTCGTCCTCGGCAGAGCCTATTTCCGAAAAGGCACACGTCCGGCTCCTTGTCCCACACGGAAGGTGGCAGCCCTGAAAGATGTTGCTGGTCTTCACCGTGCCCCTGCAGCCTATTCACAGGCACAACAGGATCTGGGACCCGGGCTTGCCCAGAGGAGGAACATCTCATGGCTCTCGTCCTCGGCAGGGCCTCTTTTCGAAAAGGCACACGTCCGGCTCCTTGTCCCACACGGAAGGTGGCAGCCCTGAAAGATGTTGCTGGTCTTCACCGTGCCCCTGCAGGCTATTCACAGGCACAACAGGATCTGGGACCCGGGCTTGCCCAGAGGAGGAACATCTCATGGCTCTCGTCCTAGGAAGGGCCTCTTTTCGAAAAGGCACACGTCCGGCTCCTTGTCCCACACGGAAGGTGGCAGCCCTGAAAGCTGTTGCTGGTCTTCACCGTCCCCCTGCAGCCTATTCACAGGCACAACAGGATCTGGGACCCGGGCTTGCCCAGAGGAGGAACATCTCATGGCTCTGTCCTCGACAGGGCCTGTTTCCGAAAAGGCACACGTCCGGCTCCTCGTCCCACATGGAAGTTGGCACCCCTGAAGGATGTTGCTGGTCTTCACCGTCCCCCTGCAGCGTATTCACTGGCACAACAGGATCTGGGACCCGGGCTTGTCCAGAGGAGGAACATCTCATGGCTCTCGTCCTCGGCAGAGCCTGATTCCGGAAAGGCACACGTCCGGCTCCTTGTCCCACACGGAAGGTGGCAGCCCTGAAAGCTGTTGCTGGTCTTCACCGTCCCCCTGCAGCCTATTCACAGGCACAACAGGATCTGGGACCCGGGCTTGCCCAGAGGAGGAACATCTCATGGCTCTCGTCCTCGGCAGGGCCTGATTCCGAAAAGGCACACGTCCGGCTCCTTGTCCCACACGGAAGGTGGCAGCCCTGAAAGCTGTTGCTGGTCTTCACCGTCCCCCTGCAGCCTATTTACAGCTACGACAGGATCTGGGACCCGGGCTTGCCCAGAGGAGGAACATCTCATGGCTCTCGTCCTCGGCAGAGCCTATTTCCGAAAAGGCACACGTCCGGCTCCTTGTCCCACACGGAAGGTGGCAGCCCTGAAAGATGTTGCTGGTCTTCACCGTGCCCCTGCAGGCTATTCACAGGCACAACAGAATCTGGGACCCGGGCTTGCCCAGAGGAGGAACATCTCATGGCTCTCGTCCTCGGCAGGGCCTCTTTTCGAAAAGGCACACGTCCGGCTCCTTGTCCCACACGGAAGGTGGCAGCCCTGAAAGCTGTTGCTGGTCTTCACCGTCCCCCTGCAGCCTATTCACAGGCACAACAGGATCTGGAACCCGGGCTTGCCCAGAGGAGGAACATCTCATGGCTCTCGTCCTCGGCAGGGCCTCTTTCCGAAAAGGCACACGTCCGGCTCCTTGTCCCACACGGAAGGTGGCAGCCCTGAAAGCTGTTGCTGGTCTTCACCGTCCCCCTGCAGCCTATTCACAGGTACAACAGGATTCAGGACCCGGGCTTGCCCAGAGGAGGAACATATCATGGCTCTCGTCCTCGGCAGAGCCTATTTCTGAAAAGTCACACGTCCAGCTCCTTGTCCCACACGGAAGGTGGCAGGCCGGAAAGCTGTTGCTGGTCTTCACCGTCCCCCTGCAGCCTATTCA
>NW_026060797.1:167500-175000 GCF_929443795.1 Astur gentilis
ACAGGATTCAGGACCCGGGCTTGCCCAGAGAAGGAACATCTCATGGCTCTCGTCCTCGGCAGAGCCTCTTCCCGAAAAGGCACACGTCCGGCTCCTTGTCCCACACGGAAGGTGGCAGCCCTGAAAGATGTTGCTGGTCTTCACCGTGCCCCTGCAGGCTATTCACAGGCACAACAGGATCTGGGACCCGGGCTTGCCCAGAGGAGGAACATATCATGGCTCTCGTCCTCGGAAGGGCCTCTTTTCGAAAAGGCACACGTCCGGCTCCTTGTCCCACACGGAAGGTGGCAGCCCTGAAAGCTGTTGCTGGTCTTCACCGTCCCCCTGCAGCCTATTCACAGGCACAACAGGATCTGGGACCCGGGCTTGCCCAGAGGAGGAACATCTCACGGATCTCGTCCTCGGCAGAGCCTGATTCCGGAAAGGCACACGTCCGGCTCCTTGTCCCACACGGAAGGTGGCAGCCCTGAAAGCTGTTGCTGGTCTTCACCGTCCCCCTGCAGCCTATTCACAGGCACAACAGGATCTGGGACCCGGGCTTGTCCAGAGGAGGAACATCTCATGGCTCTCATCCTCGGCAGGGCCTCTTTCCGAAAAGGCACACGTCCGGCTCCTTGTCCCACACGGAAGGTGGCAGCCCTGAAAGCTGTTGCTGGTCTTCACCGTCCCCCTGCAGCCTATTCACAGGCACAACAGGATTCAGGACCCGGGCATGCCCAGAGATGGAACATCTCATGGCTCTCTTCCTCGGCAGAGCCCGATTCCGAAAAGGCACACGTCCGGCTGCTTGTCCCACAAGGAATGTGGCAGCCCTGAAAGCTGTTGCTGGTCTTCACCGTCCCCCTGCAGCCTATTCACAGGTACGACAGGATCTGGGACCCGGGCTTGCCCAGAGGAGGAACATCTCATGGCTCTCGTCCTCGGCAGAGCCTATTTCCGAAAAGGCACACGTCCGGCTCCTTGTCCCACACGGAAGGTGGCAGCCCTGAAAGCTGTTGCTGGTCTTCACCGTCCCCCTGCAGCCTATTCACAGGTACAACAGGATCTGGGACCCGGGCTTGCCCAGAGGAGGAACATCTCATGGCTCTCGACTTCGGCAGAGCCTGATTTCGGAAAGGCACACGTCCGGCTCCTTGTCCCACACGGAAGGTGGCAGCCCTGAAAGCTGTTGCTGGTCTTCACCGTCCCCCTGCAGCCTATTCACAGGCACAACAGGATCTGGGACCCGGGCTTGCCCAGAGGAGGAACATCTCATGGCTCTCGTCCTCGACAGGGCCTGTTTCCGAAAAGGCACACGTCCGGCTCCTTGTCCCACATGGAAGTTGGCACCCCTGAAGGATGTTGCTGGTCTTCACCGTCCCCCTGCAGCCTATTCACAGGCACAACAGGATCTGGGACCCGGGCTTGCCCAGAGGAGGAACATCTCATGGCTCTCGTCCTCGGCAGAGCCTGATTCCGGAAAGGCACACGTCCGGCTCCTTGTCCCACACGGAAGTTGGCAGCCCTGAAAGCTGTTGCTGGTCTTCACCGTCCCACTGCAGCCTATTCACAGGCACAACAGGATTCAGGACCCGGGCACGCCCAGAGGAGGAACATCTCATGGCTCTCTTCCTCGGCAGAGCCCGATTCCGAAAAGGCACACGTCCGGCTCCTTGTCCCACACGGAAGGTGGCAGCCCTGAAAGATGTTGCTGGTCTTCACCGTGCCCCTGCAGGCTATTCACAGGCACAACAGGATCTGGGACCCGGGCTTGCCCAGAGGAGGAACATATCATGGCTCTCGTCCTCGGAAGGGCCTCTTTTCGAAAAGGCACACGTCCGGCTCCTTGTCCCACACGGAAGGTGGCAGCCCTGAAAGCTGTTGCTGGTCTTCACCGTCCCCCTGCAGCCTATTCACAGGCACAACAGTATTCAGGACCCGGGCATGCCCAGAGGAGGAACATCTCACGGATCTCGTCCTCGGCAGAGCCTGATTCCGGAAAGGCACACGTCCGGCTCCTTGTCCCACACGGAAGGTGGCAGCCCTGAAAGCTGTTGCTGGTCTTCACCGTCCCCCTGCAGCCTATTGACAGGTACGACAGGATCTGGGACCCGGGCTTGCCCAGAGGAGGAACATCTCATGGCTCTCGTCCTCGGCAGAGCCTATTTCCGAAAAGGCACACGTCCGGCTCCTTGTCCCACACGGAAGGTGGCAGCCCTGAAAGCTGTTGCTGGTCTTCACCGTCCCCCTGCAGCCTATTCACAGGTACAACAGGATTCAGGACCCAGGCTTGCCCAGAGGAGGAACATATCATGGCTCTCGTCCTCGGCAGAGCCTATTTCTGAGAAGTCACACGTCCGGCTCCTTGTCCCACAAGGAAGGTGGCAGGCCGGAAAGATGTTGCTGGTCTTCACCGTCCCCCTGCAGCCTATTCACAGGCACAACAGGATTCAGGACCCGGGCTTGCCCAGAGGAGGAACATCTCATGGCTCTCGTCCTCGGCAGAGCCTCTTCCCGAAAAGGCACACGTCCGCCTCCTTGTCCCACACGGAAGGTGGCAGCCCTGAAAGCTGTTGCTGGTCTTCACCGTCCCCCTGCAGCCTATTCACAGGCACAACAGGATCTGGGACCCGGGCTTGTCCAGAGGAGGAACATCTCATGGCTCTCATCCTCGGCAGAGCCTGATTCCGGAAAGGCACACGTTCGGCTCCTTGTCCCACACGGAAGGTAGCAGCCCTGAAAGCTGTTCCTGGTCTTCACCGTCCCCCTGCAGCCTATGCACAGGCACAACAGTATTCAGGACCCGGGCATGCCCAGAGGAGGAACATGTCATGGCTCTCACCCTCGGCAGAGCCCGATTCCGAAAAGGCACACGTCCGGCTCCTTGTCCCACAAGGAAGGTGGCAGCCCTGAAAGCTGTTGCTGGTCTTCACCGTCCCCCTGCAGCCTATTGACAGGTACGACAGGATTCAGGACCCGGGCTTGCCCAGAGAAGGAACATCTCATGGCTCTCGTCCTCGGCAGAGCCTCTTCCCCAAAAGGCACACGTCCGGCTCCTTGTCTCACACGGAAGGTGGCAGCCCTGAAAGCTGTTGCTGGTCTTCACCGTCCCCCTGCAGCCTATTCACAGGCACAACAGGATTCAGGACCCGGGCATGCCCAGAGGAGGAACATCTCATGGCTCTCTTCCTCGGCAGAGCCCGATTCCGAAAAGGTACACGTCCGGCTCCTTGTCCCACAAGGAAGGTGGCAGCCCTGAAAGCTGTTGCTGGTCTTCACCGTCCCCCTGCAACCTATTCACAGGTACGACAGGATCTGGGACCCGGGCTTGCCCAGAGGAGGAACATCTCATGGCTCTCGTCCTCGGCAGGGCCTCTTTCCGAAAAGGCACACGTCCGGCTCCTTGTCCCTCATGGAAGTTGGCACCCCTGAAGGATGTTGCTGGTCTTCACCGTCCCCCTGCAGCCTATTGACAGGTACGACAGGATCTGGGACCCGGGCTTGCCCAGAGGAGGAACATCTCATGGCTCTCGTCCTCGGCAGGGCCTCTTTTCGAAAAGGCACACGTCCGGCTCCTTGTCCCACACGGAAGGTGGCAGCCCTGAAAGCTGTTGCTGGTCTTCACCGTCCCCCTGCAGCCTATTCAAAGGCACAACAGGATTCAGGACCCGGGCTTGCCCAGAGAAGGAACATCTCATGGCTCTCGTCCTCGGCAGAGCCTCTTCCCGAAAAGGCACACGTCCTGCTCCTTGTCTCACACGGAAGGTGGCAGCCCTGAAAGCTGTTGCTGGTCTTCACCGTCCCCCTGCAGCCTATTCACAGGCACAACAGGATCTGGGACCCGGGCTTGCCCAGAGGAGGAACATCTCATGGCTCTCGTCCTCGACAGGGCCTGTTTCCGAAAAGGCACACGTCCGGCTCCTTGTCCCACATGGAAGTTGGCACCCCTGAAGGATGTTGCTGGTCTTCACCGTCCCCCTGCAGCGTATTCACAGGCACAACAGGATCTGGGACCCGGGCTTGCCCAGAGGAGGAACATCTCATGGCTCTCGTCCTCGGCAGAGCCTGATTCCGGAAAGGCACACGTCCGGCTCCTTGTCCCACACGGAAGGTGGCAGCCCTGAAAGCTGTTGCTGGTCTTCACCGTCCCCCTGCAGCCTATTCACAGGCACAACAGGATTCAGGACCCGGGCTTGCCCAGAGGAGGAACATCTCATGGCTCTCGTCCTCGGCAGGGCCTCTTTCCGAAAAGGCACACGTCCGGCTCCTTGTCCCACACGGAAGGTGGCAGCCCTGAAAGCTGTTGCTGGTCTTCACCGTCCCCCTGCAGCCTATTCACAGGTACGACAGGATCTGGGACCCGGGCTTGCCCAGAGGAGGAACATCTCATGGCTCTCGTCCTCGGCAGGGCCTCTTTCCGAAAAGGCACACGTCCGGCTCCTTGTCCCACATGGAAGTTGGCACCCCTGAAGGATGTTGCTGGTCTTCACCGTCCCCCTGCAGCCTATTCACAGGTACAACAGGATTCAGGACCCAGGCTTGCCCAGAGGAGGAACATATCATGGCTCTCGTCCTCGGCAGAGCCTATTTCTGAGAAGTCACACGTCCGGCTCCTTGTCCCACAAGGAAGGTGGCAGGCCGGAAAGATGTTGCTGGTCTTCACCGTCCCCCTGCAGCCTATTCACAGGCACAACAGGATTCAGGACCCGGGCTTGCCCAGAGGAGGAACATCTCATGGCTCTCGTCCTCGGCAGAGCCTCTTCCCGAAAAGGCACACGTCCGCCTCCTTGTCCCACACGGAAGGTGGCAGCCCTGAAAGCTGTTGCTGGTCTTCACCGTCCCCCTGCAGCCTATTCACAGGCACAACAGGATCTGGGACCCGGGCTTGTCCAGAGGAGGAACATCTCATGGCTCTCATCCTCGGCAGAGCCTGATTCCGGAAAGGCACACGTTCGGCTCCTTGTCCCACACGGAAGGTAGCAGCCCTGAAAGCTGTTCCTGGTCTTCACCGTCCCCCTGCAGCCTATGCACAGGCACAACAGTATTCAGGACCCGGGCATGCCCAGAGGAGGAACATGTCATGGCTCTCACCCTCGGCAGAGCCCGATTCCGAAAAGGCACACGTCCGGCTCCTTGTCCCACAAGGAAGGTGGCAGCCCTGAAAGCTGTTGCTGGTCTTCACCGTCCCCCTGCAGCCTATTGACAGGTACGACAGGATTCAGGACCCGGGCTTGCCCAGAGAAGGAACATCTCATGGCTCTCGTCCTCGGCAGAGCCTCTTCCCCAAAAGGCACACGTCCGGCTCCTTGTCTCACACGGAAGGTGGCAGCCCTGAAAGCTGTTGCTGGTCTTCACCGTCCCCCTGCAGCCTATTCACAGGCACAACAGGATTCAGGACCCGGGCATGCCCAGAGGAGGAACATCTCATGGCTCTCTTCCTCGGCAGAGCCCGATTCCGAAAAGGTACACGTCCGGCTCCTTGTCCCACAAGGAAGGTGGCAGCCCTGAAAGCTGTTGCTGGTCTTCACCGTCCCCCTGCAGCCTATTCACAGGTACGACAGGATCTGGGACCCGGGCTTGCCCAGAGGAGGAACATCTCATGGCTCTCGTCCTCGGCAGGGCCTCTTTCCGAAAAGGCACACGTCCGGCTCCTTGTCCCTCATGGAAGTTGGCACCCCTGAAGGATGTTGCTGGTCTTCACCGTCCCCCTGCAGCCTATTGACAGGTACGACAGGATCTGGGACCCGGGCTTGCCCAGAGGAGGAACATCTCATGGCTCTCGTCCTCGGCAGGGCCTCTTTTCGAAAAGGCACACGTCCGGCTCCTTGTCCCACACGGAAGGTGGCAGCCCTGAAAGCTGTTGCTGGTCTTCACCGTCCCCCTGCAGCCTATTCAAAGGCACAACAGGATTCAGGACCCGGGCTTGCCCAGAGAAGGAACATCTCATGGCTCTCGTCCTCGGCAGAGCCTCTTCCCGAAAAGGCACACGTCCTGCTCCTTGTCTCACACGGAAGGTGGCAGCCCTGAAAGCTGTTGCTGGTCTTCACCGTCCCCCTGCAGCCTATTCACAGGCACAACAGGATCTGGGACCCGGGCTTGCCCAGAGGAGGAACATCTCATGGCTCTCGTCCTCGACAGGGCCTGTTTCCGAAAAGGCACACGTCCGGCTCCTTGTCCCACATGGAAGTTGGCACCCCTGAAGGATGTTGCTGGTCTTCACCGTCCCCCTGCAGCGTATTCACAGGCACAACAGGATCTGGGACCCGGGCTTGCCCAGAGGAGGAACATCTCATGGCTCTCGTCCTCGGCAGAGCCTGATTCCGGAAAGGCACACGTCCGGCTCCTTGTCCCACACGGAAGGTGGCAGCCCTGAAAGCTGTTGCTGGTCTTCACCGTCCCCCTGCAGCCTATTCACAGGCACAACAGGATTCAGGACCCGGGCTTGCCCAGAGGAGGAACATCTCATGGCTCTCGTCCTCGGCAGGGCCTCTTTCCGAAAAGGCACACGTCCGGCTCCTTGTCCCACACGGAAGGTGGCAGCCCTGAAAGCTGTTGCTGGTCTTCACCGTCCCCCTGCAGCCTATTCACAGGTACGACAGGATCTGGGACCCGGGCTTGCCCAGAGGAGGAACATCTCATGGCTCTCGTCCTCGGCAGGGCCTCTTTCCGAAAAGGCACACGTCCGGCTCCTTGTCCCACATGGAAGTTGGCACCCCTGAAGGATGTTGCTGGTCTTCACCGTCCCCCTGCAGCCTATTCACAGGCACAACAGGATCTGGGACCCGGGCTTGCCCAGAGGAGGAACATCTCATGGCTCTCGTCCTCGGCAGAGCCTGATTCCGGAAAGGCACACGTCCGGCTCCTTGTCCCACACGGAAGGTGGCAGCCCTGAAAGCTGTTGCTGGTCTTCACCGTCCCCCTGCAGCCTATTCACAGGCACAACAGGATTCAGGACCGGGGCATGCCCAGAGGAGGAACATCTCATGGCTCTCGTCCTCGGCAGGGCCTCTTTCTGAAAAGGCACACGTCCGGCTCCTTGTCCCACACGGAAGGTGGCAGCCCTGAAAGCTGTTGCTGGTCTTCACCGTCCCCCTGCAGCCTATTCACAGGTACGACAGGATCTGGGACCCGGGCTTGCCCAGAGGAGGAACATCTCATGGCTCTCGTCCTCGGCAGGGCCTATTTCCGAAAAGGCACACGTCCGGCTCCTTGTCCCACACGGAAGGTGGCAGCCCTGAAAGATGTTGCTGGTCTTCATCGTCCCCCTGCAGCCTATTCACAGGTACAACAGGATCTGGGACCCGGGCTTGCCCAGAGGAGGAACATCTCATGGCTCTCGTCCTCGACAGGGCCTGTTTCCGAAAAGGCACACGTCCGGCTCCTTGTCCCACATGGAAGTTGGCACCCCTGAAGGATGTTGCTGGTCTTCACCGTCCCCCTGCAGCGTATTCACAGGCACAACAGGATCTGGGACCCGGGCTTGCCCAGAGGAGGAACATCTCATGGCTCTCGTCCTCGGCA
>NW_026060797.1:180000-185000 GCF_929443795.1 Astur gentilis
TCTGAAAGCTGTTGCTGGTCTTCACCGTCCCCCTGCAGCCTATTCACAGGTACAACAGGATTTGGGACCTGGGCTTGCCCAGAGGAGGAACATCTCATGGCTCTCGTCTTCAGCATAGCCTGATTTCGGAAAGGCACACGTCCGGCTCCTTGTCCCACACGGAAGGTGGCAGCCCTGAAAGCTGTTGCTGGTCTTCACCGTCCCCCTGCAGCCTATTCACAGGTACAACAGGATTCAGGACCCGGGCTTGGCCAGAGGAGGAACATCTCATGGCTCTCGTCCTCGGCAGGGCCTCTTTTCGAAAAGGCACACGTCCGGCTCCTTGTCCCACACGGAAGGTGGCAGCCCTGAAAGCTGTTGCTGGTCTTCACCGTCCCCCTGCAGCCTATTCACAGGCACAACAGGATTCAAGACCCGGGCATGCCCAGAGATGGAACATCTCATGGCTCTCTTCCTCGGCAGAGCCCGATTCCGAAAAGGCACACGTCCGGCTCCTTGTCCCACAAGGAAGGTGGCAGTCCTGAAAGCTGTTGCTGGTCTTCACCGTCCCCCTGCAGCCTATTCACAGGTACAACAGGATTCAGGACCCGGGCTTGCCCAGAGGAGGAACTTCTCATGGCTCTTGTCCTCGGCAGAGCCTCTTCCCGAAAAGGCACACGTCCGCCTCCTTGTCCCACACGGAAGGTGGCAGCCCTGAAAGCTGTTGCTGGTCTTCACCGTCCCCCTGCAGCCTATTCACAGGTACAACAGGATTCAGGACCCGGGCTTGGCCAGAGGAGGAACATCTCATGGCTCTCGTCCTCGGCAGGGCCTCTTTTCGAAAAGGCACACGTCCGGCTCCTTGTCCCACACGGAAGGTGGCAGCCCTGAAAGCTGTTGCTGGTCTTCACCGTCCCCCTGCAGCCTATTCACAGGTACAACAGGATTCAAGACCCGGGCATGCCCAGAGATGGAACATCTCATGGCTCTCTTCCTCGGCAGAGCCCGATTCCGAAAAGGCACACGTCCGGCTCCTTGTCCCACAAGGAAGGTGGCAGTCCTGAAAGCTGTTGCTGGTCTTCACCGTCCCCCTGCAGCCTATTCACAGGTACAACAGGATTCAGGACCCGGGCTTGCCCAGAGGAGGAACTTCTCATGGCTCTTGTCCTCGGCAGAGCCTCTTCCCGAAAAGGCACACGTCCGCCTCCTTGTCCCACACGGAAGGTGGCAGCCCTGAAAGCTGTTGCTGGTCTTCACCGTCCCCCTGCAGCCTATTCACAGGCACAACAGGATCTGGGACCCGGGCTTGTCCAGAGGAGGAACATCTCATGGCTCTCATCCTCGGCAGAGCCTGATTCCGGAAAGGCACACGTTCGGCTCCTTGTCCCACACGGAAGGTGGCAGCCCTGAAAGCTGTTGCTGGTCTTCACCGTCCCCCTGCAGCCTATTCACAGGTACAACAGGATTCAGGACCCGGGCTTGGCCAGAGGAGGAACATCTCATGGCTCTCGTCCTCGGCAGGGCCTCTTTTCGAAAAGGCACACGTCCGGCTCCTTGTCCCACACGGAAGGTGGCAGCCCTGAAAGCTGTTGCTGGTCTTCACCGTCCCCCTGCAGCCTATTCACAGGCACAACAGGATTCAAGACCCGGGCATGCCCAGAGATGGAACATCTCATGGCTCTCTTCCTCGGCAGAGCCCGATTCCGAAAAGGCACACGTCCGGCTCCTTGTCCCACAAGGAAGGTGGCAGTCCTGAAAGCTGTTGCTGGTCTTCACCGTCCCCCTGCAGCCTATTCACAGGCACAACAGGATCTGGGACCCGGGCTTGTCCAGAGGAGGAACATCTCATGGCTCTCATCCTCGGCAGAGCCTGATTCCGGAAAGGCACACGTTCGGCTCCTTGTCCCACACGGAAGGTGGCAGCCCTGAAAGCTGTTGCTGGTCTTCACCGTCCCCCTGCAGCCTATTCACAGGCACAACAGTATTCAGGACCCGGGCATGCCCAGAGGAGGAACATCTCATGGCTCTCTTCCTCGGCAGAGCCCGATTCCGAAAAGGTACACGTCCGGCTCCTTGTCCCACAAGGAAGGTGGCAGCCCTGAAAGCTGTTGCTGGTCCTCACCGTCCCCCTGCAGCCTATTCACAGGTACGACAGGATCTGGGACCCGGGCTTGCCCAGAGGAGGAACATCTCATGGCTCTCGTCCTCGGCAGGGCCTCTTTCCGAAAAGGCACACGTCCGGCTCCTTGTCCCTCATGGAAGTTGGCACCCCTGAAGGATGTTGCTGGTCTTCACCGTCCCCCTGCAGCCTATTGACAGGTACGACAGGATCTGGGACCCGGGCTTGCCCAGAGGAGGAACATCTCATGGCTCTCGTCCTCGGCAGGGCCTCTTTTCGAAAAGGCACACGTCCGGCTCCTTGTCCCACACGGAAGGTGGCAGCCCTGAAAGCTGTTGCTGGTCTTCACCGTCCCCCTGCAGCCTATTCAAAGGCACAACAGGATTCAGGACCCGGGCTTGCCCAGAGAAGGAACATCTCATGGCTCTCGTCCTCGGCAGAGCCTCTTCCCGAAAAGGCACACGTCCTGCTCCTTGTCTCCCACGGAAGGTGGCAGCCCTGAAAGCTGTTGCTGGTCTTCACCGTCCCCCTGCAGCCTATTCACAGGCACAACAGGATCTGGGACCCGGGCTTGCCCAGAGGAGGAACATCTCATGGCTCTCGTCCTCGACAGGGCCTGTTTCCGAAAAGGCACACGTCCGGCTCCTTGTCCCACATGGAAGTTGGCACCCCTGAAGGATGTTGCTGGTCTTCACCGTCCCCCTGCAGCGTATTCACAGGCACAACAGGATCTGGGACCCGGGCTTGCCCAGAGGAGGAACATCTCATGGCTCTCGTCCTCGGCAGAGCCTGATTCCGGAAAGGCACACGTCCGGCTCCTTGTCCCACACGGAAGGTGGCAGCCCTGAAAGCTGTTGCTGGTCTTCACCGTCCCCCTGCAGCCTATTCACAGGCACAACAGGATTCAGGACCCGGGCTTGCCCAGAGGAGGAACATCTCATGGCTCTCGTCCTCGGCAGGGCCTCTTTCCGAAAAGGCACACGTCCGGCTCCTTGTCCCACACGGAAGGTGGCAGCCCTGAAAGCTGTTGCTGGTCTTCACCGTCCCCCTGCAGCCTATTCACAGGTACGACAGGATCTGGGATCCGGGCTTGCCCAGAGGAGGAACATCTCATGGCTCTCGTCCTCGGCAGGGCCTCTTTCCGAAAAGGCACACGTCCGGCTCCTTGTCCCACATGGAAGTTGGCACCCCTGAAGGATGTTGCTGGTCTTCACCGTCCCCCTGCAGCCTATTCACAGGCACAACAGGATCTGGGACCCGGGCTTGCCCAGAGGAGGAACATCTCATGGCTCTCGTCCTCGGCAGAGCCTGATTCCGGAAAGGCACACGTCCGGCTCCTTGTCCCACACGGAAGGTGGCAGCCCTGAAAGCTGTTGCTGGTCTTCACCGTCCCCCTGCAGCCTATTCACAGGCACAACAGGATTCAGGACCGGGGCATGCCCAGAGGAGGAACATCTCATGGCTCTCGTCCTCGGCAGGGCCTCTTTCTGAAAAGGCACACGTCCGGCTCCTTGTCCCACACGGAAGGTGGCAGCCCTGAAAGCTGTTGCTGGTCTTCACCGTCCCCCTGCAGCCTATTCACAGGTACGACAGGATCTGGGACCCGGGCTTGCCCAGAGGAGGAACATCTCATGGCTCTCGTCCTCGACAGGGCCTGTTTCCGAAAAGGCACACGTCCGGCTCCTTGTCCCACATGGAAGTTGGCACCCCTGAAGGATGTTGCTGGTCTTCACCGTCCCCCTGCAGCGTATTCACAGGCACAACAGGATCTGGGACCCGGGCTTGCCCAGAGGAGGAACATCTCATGGCTCTCGTCCTCGGCAGAGCCTGATTCTGAAAGGCACACGTCCGGCTCCTTGTCCCACACGGAAGGTGGCAGCCCTGAAAGCTGTTGCTGGTCTTCACCGTCCCCCTGCAGCCTATTCACAGGCACAACAGGATTCAGGACCCGGGCTTGCCCAGAGGAGGAACATCTCATGGCTCTCGTCCTCGGCAGGGCCTGATTCCGAAAAGGCACACGTCCGGCTCCTTGTCCCACACGGAAGGTGGCAGTCCTGAAAGCTGTTGCTGGTCTTCACCGTCCCCCTGCAGCCTATTCACAGGCACAACAGGATCTGGGACCCGGGCTTGCCCAGAGGAGGAACATCTCATGGCTCTCGTCCTCGGCAGAGCCTATTTCCGAGAAGGCACACGTCCGGCTCCTTGTCCCACACGGAAGGTGGCAGCCCTGAAAGCTGTTGCTGGTCTTCACCGTCCCCCTGCAGCCTATTCACAGGCACAACAGGATTCAAGACCCGGGCATGCCCAGAGATGGAACATCTCATGGCTCTCTTCCTCGGCAGAGCCCGATTCCGAGAAGGCACACGTCCGGCTCCTTGTCCCACACGGAAGGTGGCAGCCCTGAAAGCTGTTGCTGGTCTTCACCGTCCCCCTGCAGCCTATTCACAGGCACAACAGGATCTGGGACCCGGGCCTGCCCAGAGGAGGAACATCTCACGGCTCTCGTCCTCGGCAGAGCCTGATTCCGGAAAGGCACACGTCCGGCTCCTTGTCCCACACGGAAGGTGGCAGCCCTGAAAGCTGTTGCTGGTCTTCACCGTCCCCCTGCAGCCTATTCACAGGCACAACAGGATCTGGGACCCGGGCTTGTCCAGAGGAGGAACATCTTATGGCTCTCATCCTCGGCAGAGCCTGATTCCGGAAAGGCACACGTCCGGCTCCTTGTCCCACACGGAAGGTGGCAGCCCTGAAAGCTGTTGCTGGTCTTCACCGTCCCCCTGCAGCCTATTCACAGGCACAACAGTATTCAGGACCCGGGCATGCCCAGAGGAGGAACATCTCATGGCTCTCTTCCTCGGCAGAGCCCGATTCCGAAAAGGCACACGTCCTGCTCCTTGTCCCA
>NW_026060797.1:252500-255000 GCF_929443795.1 Astur gentilis
AAAGCTGTTGCTGGTCTTCACTGTCCCCCTGCAGCCTATTCACAGGTACAACAGGATTCAGGACCCGGGCTTGCCCAGAGGAGGAACATCTCATGGCTCTCTTCCTCGGCAGAGCCTGTTTCCGAGAAGGCACACTTCCGGCACCTTGTCCCACACGGAAGGTGGCAGCCCTGAAAGCTCTTGCTGGTCTTCACCGTCCCCCTGCAGCCTATTCACAGGCACAACAGGATTCAGGACCCGGGCATGCCCAGAGATGGAACATCTCATGGCTCTCATCCTCGGCAGAGCCCGATTCCGAAAAGGCACACGTCCGGCTGCTTGTCCCACAAGGAAGGTGGCAGCCCTGAAAGCTGTTGCTGGTCTTCACCGTCCCCCTGCAGCCTATTCACAGGTACGACAGGATCTGGGACCCGGGCTTGCCCAGAGGAGGAACATCTCATGGCTCTCGTCCTCGGCAGAGCCTATTTCCGAAAAGGCACACGTCCGGCTCCTTGTCCCACACGGAAGGTGGCAGCCCTGAAAGCTGTTGCTGGTCTTCACCGTCCCCCTGCAGCCTATTCACAGGTACAACAGGATTCAGGACCCGGGCTTGCCCAGAGGAGGAACTTCTCATGGCTCTTGTCCTCGGCAGAGCCTCTTCCCGAAAAGGCACACGGCTGGCTCCTTGTCCCACACGGAAGGGGGCAGCCCTGAAAGCTGTTGCTGGTCTTCACCGTCCCCCTGCAGCCTATTCACAGGCACAACAGGATCTGGGACCCGGGCTTGCCCAGAGGAGGAACATCTCACGGATCTCGTCCTCGGCAGAGCCTGATTCCGGAAAGGCACACGTCCGGCTCCTTGTCCCACACGGAAAGTGGCAGCCCTGAAAGCTGTTGCTGGTCTTCACCGTCCCCCTGCAGCCTATTCACAGGCACAACAGGATCTGGGACCCGGGCTTGCCCAGAGGAGGAAAATCTCATGGCTCTCGTCCTCGGCAGAGCCTGATTCCGGAAAGGCACACGTCCGGCTCCTTGTCCCACACGGAAGGTGGCAGCCCTGAAAGCTGTTGCTGGTCTTCACTGTCCCCCTGCAGCCTATTCACAGGTACAACAGGATTCAGGACCCGGGCTTGGCCAGAGGAGGAACATCTCATGGCTCTCTTCCTCGGCAGAGCCTGTTTCCGAGAAGGCACACGTCCGGCTCCTTGTCCCACACGGAAGGTGGCAGCCCTGAAAGCTGTTGCTGGTCTTCACCGTCCCCCTGCAGCCTATTCACAGGCACAACAGGATTCAGGACCCGGGCATGCCCAGAGATGGAACATCTCATGGCTCTCATCCTCGGCAGAGCCCGATTCCGAAAAGGCACACGTCCGGCTGCTTGTCCCACAAGGAAGGTGGCAGCCCTGAAAGCTGTTGCTGGTCTTCACCGTCCCCCTGCAGCCTATTCACAGGTACGACAGGATCTGGGACCCGGGCTTGCCCAGAGGAGGAACATCTCATGGCTCTCGTCCTCGGCAGAGCCTATTTCCGAAAAGGCACACGTCCGGCTCCTTGTCCCACACGGAAGGTGGCAGCCCTGAAAGCTGTTGCTGGTCTTCACCGTCCCCCTGCAGCCTATTCACAGGCACAACAGGATCTGGGACCCGGGCTTGTCCAGAGGAGGAACATCTCATGGCTCTCATCCTTGGCAGAGCCTGATTCCGGAAAGGCACACGTTCGGCTCCTTGTCCCACACGGAAGCTGGCAGCCCTGAAAGCTGTTGCTGGTCTTCACCGTCCCCCTGCAGCCTATTCACAGGCACAACAGTATTCAGGACCCGGGCATGCCCAGAGGAGGAACATCTCATGGCTCTCTTCCTCGGCAGAGCCCGATTCCGAAAAGGCACACGTCCGGCTCCTTGTCCCACAAGGAAGGTGGCAGCCCTGAAAGCTGTTGCTGGTCTTCACCGTCCCCCTGCAGCCTATTCACAGCTACGACAGGATTCAGGACCCAGGCTTGCCCAGAGGAGGAACATATCATGGCTCTCGTCCTCGGCAGAGCCTATTTCTGAGAAGTCACACGTCCGGCTCCTTGTCCCACAAGGAAGGTGGCAGGCCGGAAAGATGTTGCTGGTCTTCACCGTCCCCCTGCAGCCTATTCACAGGCACAACAGGATTCAGGACCCGGGCTTGCCCAGAGGAGGAACATCTCATGGCTCTCGTCCTCGGCAGAGCCTCTTCCCGAAAAGGCACACGTCCGCCTCCTTTTCCCACACGGAAGGTGGCAGCCCTGAAAGCTGTTGCTGGTCTTCACCGTCCCCCTGCAGCCTATTCACAGGCACAACAGGATCTGGGACCCGGGCTTGCCCAGAGGAGGAACATCTCACGGATCTCGTCTTCGGCAGAGCCTGATTCCGGAAAGGCACACGTCCGGCTCCTTGTCCCACACGGAAGGTGGCAGCCCTGAAAGCTGTTGCTGGTCTTCACCGTCCCCCTGCAGCCTATTCACAGGCACAACAGGATCTGGGACCCGGGCTTGTCCAG
>NW_026060797.1:262500-277500 GCF_929443795.1 Astur gentilis
ACCCGGGCTTGCCCAGAGGAGGAACTTCTCATGGCTCTTGTCCTCGGCAGAGCCTCTTCCCGAAAAGGCACACGGCTGGCTCCTTGTCCCACACGGAAGGGGGCAGCCCTGAAAGCTGTTGCTGGTCTTCACCGTCCCCCTGCAGCCTATTCACAGGCACAACAGGATCTGGGACCCGGGCTTGCCCAGAGGAGGAACATCTCACGGATCTCGTCCTCGGCAGAGCCTGATTCCGGAAAGGCACACGTCCGGCTCCTTGTCCCACACGGAAGGTGGCAGCCCTGAAAGCTGTTGCTGGTCTTCACCGTCCCCCTGCAGCCTATTCACAGGCACAACAGGATCTGGGACCCGGGCTTGTCCAGAGGAGGAACATCTCATGGCTCTCATCCTCGGCAGAGCCTGATTCCGGAAAGGCACACGTTCGGCTCCTTGTCCCACACGGAAGCTGGCAGCCCTGAAAGCTGTTGCTGGTCTTCACCGTCCCCCTGCAGCCTATTCACAGGCACAACAGTATTCAGGACCCGGGCATGCCCAGAGGAGGAACATCTCATGGCTCTCTTCCTCGGCAGAGCCCGATTCCGAAAAGGCACACGTCCGGCTCCTTGTCCCACAAGGAAGGTGGCAGCCCTGAAAGCTGTTGCTGGTCTTCACCGTCCCCCTGCAGCCTATTGACAGGTACGACAGGATCTGGGACCCGGGCTTGCCCAGAGGAGGAACATCTCATGGCTCTCGTCCTCGGCACAGCCTATTTCCGAAAAGGCACACGTCCGTCTCCTTGTCCCACACGGAAGGTGGCAGCCCTGAAAGCTGTTGCTGGTCTTCACCGTCCCCCTGCAGCCTATTCACAGGTACAACAGGATTCAGGACCAAGGCTTGCCCAGAGGAGGAACATATCATGGCTCTCGTCCTCGGCAGAGCCTATTTCTGAGAAGTCACACGTCCGGCTCCTTGTCCCACAAGGAAGGTGGCAGGCCGGAAAGATGTTGCTGGTCTTCACCGTCCCCCTGCAGCCTATTCACAGGCACAACAGGATTCAGGACCCGGGCTTGCCCAGAGGAGGAACATCTCATGGCTCTCGTCCTCGGCAGAGCCTCTTCCCGTAAAGGCACACGTCCGCCTCCTTGTCCCACACGGAAGGTGGCAGCCCTGAAAGCTGTTGCTGGTCTTCACCGTCCCCCTGCAGCCTATTCACAGGCACAACAGGATCTGGGACCCGGGCTTGTCCAGAGGAGGAACATCTCATGGCTCTCATCCTCGGCAGAGCCTGATTCCGGAAAGGCACACGTTCGGCTCCTTGTCCCACACGGAAGCTGGCAGCCCTGAAAGCTGTTGCTGGTCTTCACCGTCCCCCTGCAGCCTATTCACAGGCACAACAGTATTCAGGACCCGGGCATGCCCAGAGGAGGAACATCTCATGGCTCTCTTCCTCGGCAGAGCCCGATTCCGGAAAGGCACACGTCCGGCTCCTTGTCCCACACGGAAGGTGGCAGCCCTGAAAGCTGTTGCTGGTCTTCACTGTCCCCCTGCAGCCTATTCACAGGTACAACAGGATTCAGGACCCGGGCTTGCCTAGAGGAGGAACATCTCATGGCTCTCTTCCTCGGCAGAGCCTGTTTCCGAGAAGGCACACTTCCGGCACCTTGTCCCACACGGAAGGTGGCAGCCCTGAAAGCTCTTGCTGGTCTTCACCGTCCCCCTGCAGCCTATTCACAGGCACAACAGGATTCAGGACCCGGGCATGCCCAGAGATGGAACATCTCATGGCTCTCATCCTCGGCAGAGCCCGATTCCGAAAAGGCACACGTCCGGCTGCTTGTCCCACAAGGAAGGTGGCAGCCCTGAAAGCTGTTGCTGGTCTTCACCGTCCCCCTGCAGCCTATTCACAGGTACGACAGGATCTGGGACCCGGGCTTGCCCAGAGGAGGAACATCTCATGGCTCTCGTCCTCGGCAGAGCCTATTTCCGAAAAGGCACACGACCGGCTCCTTGTCCCACACGGAAGGTGGCAGCCCTGAAAGCTGTTGCTGGTCTTCACCGTCCCCCTGCAGCCTATTCACAGGTACAACAGGATTCAGGACCCAGGCTTGCCCAGAGGAGGAACATATCATGGCTCTCGTCCTCGGCAGAGCCTATTTCTGAGAAGTCACACGTCCGGCTCCTTGTCCCACAAGGAAGGTGGCAGGCCGGAAAGATGTTGCTGGTCTTCACCGTCCCCCTGCAGCCTATTCACAGGCACAACAGGATTCAGGACCCGGGCTTGCCCAGAGGAGGAACATCTCATGGCTCTCGTCCTCGGCAGAGCCTCTTCCCGAAAAGGCACACGTCCGCCTCCTTGTCCCACACGGAAGGTGGCAGCCCTGAAAGCTGTTGCTGGTCTTCACCGTCCCCCTGCAGCCTATTCACAGGCACAACAGGATCTGGGACCCGGGCTTGCCCAGAGGAGGAACATCTCACGGATCTCGTCCTCGGCAGAGCCTGATTCCGGAAAGGCACACGTCCGGCTCCTTGTCCCACACGGAAGGTGGCAGCCCTGAAAGCTGTTGCTGGTCTTCACCGTCCCCCTGCAGCCTATTCACAGGCACAACAGGATCTGGGACCCGGGCTTGTCCAGAGGAGGAACATCTCATGGCTCTCGTCCTCGGCAGAGCCTCTTTCCGGAAAGGCACACGTTCGGCTCCTTGTCCCACACGGAAGGTGGCAGCCCTGAAAGCTGTTCCTGGTCTTCACCGTCCCCCTGCAGCCTATTCACAGGCACAACAGTATTCAGGACCCGGGCATGCCCAGAGGAGGAACATCTCATGGCTCTCTTCCTCGGCAGAGCCCGATTCCGGAAAGGCACACGTCCGGCTCCTTGTCCCACACGGAAGGTGGCAGCCCTGAAAGCTGTTGCTGGTCTTCACCGTCCCCCTGCAGCCTATTCACAGGTACAACAGGATTCAGGACCCGGGCTTGCCCAGAGGAGGAACATCTCATGGCTCTCATCCTCGGCAGAGCCTCTTTCCGAAAAGGCACACGTCCGGCTCCTTGTCCCACACGGAAGGTGGCAGCTCTGAAATCTGTAGCTGGTCTTCACCGTCCCCCTGCAGCCTATTCACAGGTACAACAGGATCTGGGACCCGGGCTTGCCCAGAGGAGGAACATCTCATGGCTCTCGACTTCGGCAGAGCCTGATTTCGGAAAGGCACACGTCCGGCTCCTTGTCCCACACGGAAGGTGGCAGCCCTGAAAGCTGTTGCTGGTCTTCACCGTCCCCCTGCAGCCTATTCACAGGCACAACAGGATCTGGGACCCGGGCTTGCCCAGAGGAGGAACATCTCATGGCTCTCGTCCTCGACAGGGCCTGTTTCCGAAAAGGCACACGTCCGGCTCCTTGTCCCACATGGAAGTTGGCACCCCTGAAGGATGTTGCTGGTCTTCACCGTCCCCCTGCAGCGTATTCACAGGCACAACAGGATCTGGGACCCGGGCTTGCCCAGAGGAGGAACATCTCATGGCTCTCGTCCTCGGCAGAGCCTGATTCCGGAAAGGCACACGTCCGGCTCCTTGTCCCACACGGAAGTTGGCAGCCCTGAAAGCTGTTGCTGGTCTTCACCGTCCCACTGCAGCCTATTCACAGGCACAACAGGATTCAGGACCCGGGCACGCCCAGAGGAGGAACATCTCATGGCTCTCTTCCTCGGCAGAGCCCGATTCCGAAAAGGCACACGTCCGTCTCCTTGTCCCACACGGAAGGTGGCAGCCCTCACAGCTGTTGCTGGTCTTCACCGTCCCCCTGCAGCCTATTCACAGGCACAACAGGATCTGGGACCCGGGCTTGCCCAGAGGAGGAACATCTCATGGCTCTCGTCCTCGGCAGAGCCTGATTCCGGAAAGGCACACGTCCGGCTCCTTGTCCCACACGGAAGGTGGCAGCCCTGAAAGCTTTTGCTGGTCTTCACTGTCCCCCTGCGGCCTATTCACAGGTACGACAGGATCTGGGACCCGGGCTTGCCCAGAGGAGGAACATCTCATGGCTCTCGTCCTCGGCAGAGCCTATTTCCGAAAAGGCACACGTCCGGCTCCTTGTCCCACACGGAAGGTGGCAGCCCTGAAAGCTGTTGCTGGTCTTCACCGTCCCCCTGCAGCCTATTCACAGGTACAACAGGATTCAGGACCCAGGCTTGCCCAGAGGAGGAACATATCATGGCTCTCGTCCTCGGCAGAGCCTATTTCTGAGAAGTCACACGTCCGGCTCCTTGTCCCACAAGGAAGGTGGCAGGCCGGAAAGATGTTGCTGGTCTTCACCGTCCCCCTGCAGCCTATTCACAGGCACAACAGGATTCAGGACCCGGGCTTGCCCAGAGGAGGAACATCTCATGGCTCTCGTCCTCGGCAGAGCCTCTTCCCGAAAAGGCACACGTCCGCCTCCTTGTCCCACACGGAAGGTGGCAGCCCTGAAAGCTGTTGCTGGTCTTCACCGTCCCCCTGCAGCCTATTCACAGGCACAACAGGATCTGGGACCCGGGCTTGTCCAGAGGAGGAACATCTCATGGCTCTCATCCTCGGCAGAGCCTGATTCCGGAAAGGCACACGTTCGGCTCCTTGTCCCACACGGAAGGTGGCAGCCCTGAAAGCTGTTCCTGGTCTTCACCGTCCCCCTGCAGCCTATTCACAGGCACAACAGGATTCAGGACCCGGGCATGCCCAGAGGAGGAACATCTCATGGCTCTCTTCCTCGGCAGAGCACGATTCCGGAAAGGCACACGTCCGGCTCCTTGTCCCACACGGAAGGTGGCAGCCCTGAAAGCTGTTGCTGGTCTTCACCGTCCCCCTGCAGCCTATTCACAGGTACAACAGGATTCAGGACCCGGGCTTGCCCAGAGGAGGAACATCTCATGGCTCTCGTCCTCGGCAGAGCCTATTTCCGAAAAGGCACACGTCCGGCTCCTTGTCCCACACGGAAGGTGACAGCCCTGAAAGATGTTGCTGGTCTTCACCGTGCCCCTGCAGGCTATTCACAGGCACAACAGGATCTGGGACCCGGGCTTGCCCAGAGGAGGAACATCTCATGGCTCTCGTCCTCGGAAGGGCCTCTTTTCGAAAAGGCACACGTCCGGCTCCTTGTCCCACACGGAAGGTGGCAGCCCTGAAAGCTGTTGCTGGTCTTCACCGTCCCCCTGCAGCCTATTCACAGGCACAACAGGATCTGGGACCCGGGCTTGCCCAGAGGAGGAACAACTCACGGATCTCGTCCTCGGCACAGCCTATTTCCGAAAAGGCACACGTCCGGCTCCTTGTCCCACACGGAATGTGGCAGCCCTGAAAGATGTTGCTGGTCTTCACCGTGCCCCTGCAGGCTATTCACAGGCACAACAGGATCTGGGACCCGGGCTTGCCCAGAGGAGGAACTTCTCATGGCTCTCGTCCTCGGCAGAGCCTCTTCCCGAAAAGGCACACGGCTGGCTCCTTGTCCCACACGGAAGGGGGCAGCCCTGAAAGCTGTTGCTGGTCTTCACAGTCCCCCTGCAGCCTATTCACAGGCACAACTGGATCTGGGACCCGGGCTTGCCCAGAGGAGGAACATCTCACGGATCTCGTCCTCGGCAGAGCCTGATTCCGGAAAGGCACATGTCCGGCTCCTTGTCCCACACGGAAGGTGGTAGCCCTGAAAGCTGTTGCTGGTCTTCACCGTCCCCCTGCAGCCTATTGACAGGTACGACAGGATCTGGGACCCGGTCTTGCCCAGAGGAGGAACATCTCATGGCTCTCGTCCTCGGCAGAGCCTATTTCCGAAAAGGCACACGTCCGGCTCCTTGTCCCACACGGAAGGTGGCAGCCCTGAAAGCTGTTGCTGGTCTTCACCGTCCCCCTGCAGCCTATTCACAGGTACAACAGGATTCAGGACCCAGGCTTGCCCAGAGGAGGAACATATCATGGCTCTCGTCCTCGGCAGAGCCTATTTCTGAGAAGTCACACGTCCGGCTCCTTGTCCCACAAGGAAGGTGGCAGGCCGGAAAGATGTTGCTGGTCTTCACCGTCCCCCTGCAGCCTATTCACAGGCACAACAGGATTCAGGACCCGGGCTTGCCCAGAGGAGGAACATCTCATGGCTCTCGTCCTCGGCAGAGCCTCTTCCCGAAAAGGCACACGTCCGGCTCCTTGTCCCACACGGAAGGTGGCAGCCCTGAAAGCTGTTGCTGGTCTTCACCGTCCCCCTGCAGGCTATTCACAGGCACAACAGGATCTGGGACCCGGGCTTGTCCAGAGGAGGAATATCTCATGGCTCTCGTCCTCGGCAGAGCCTCTTTCCGGAAAGGCACACGTTCGGCTTCTTGTCCCACACGGAAGGTGGCAGCCCTGAAAGCTGTTGCTGGTCTTCACCGTCCCCCTGCAGCCTATTCACAGGCACAACAGTATTCAGGACCCGGGCATGCCCAGAGGAGGAACATCTCATGGCTCTCTTCCTCGGCAGAGCCCGATTCCAGAAAGGCACACGTCCGGCTCCTTGTCCCACACGGAAGGTGGCAGCCGTGAAAGCTGTTGCTGGTCTTCACCGTCCCCCTGCAGCCTATTCACAGGCACAACAGGATTCAGGACCCGGGCACGCCCAGAGGAGGAACATCTCATGGCTCTCTTCCTCGGCAGAGCCCGATTCCGAAAAGGCACACGTCCGTCTCCTTGTCCCACACGGAAGGTGGCAGCCCTCACAGCTGTTGCTGGTCTTCACCGTCCCCCTGCAGCCTATTCACAGGCACAACAGGATCTGGGACCCGGGCTTGCCCAGAGGAGGAACATCTCATGGCTCTCGTCCTCGGCAGAGCCTGATTCCGGAAAGGCACACGTCCGGCTCCTTGTCCCACACGGAAGGTGGCAGCCCTGAAAGCTTTTGCTGGTCTTCACTGTCCCCCTGCGGCCTATTCACAGGTACGACAGGATCTGGGACCCGGGCTTGCCCAGAGGAGGAACATCTCATGGCTCTCGTCCTCGGCAGAGCCTATTTCCGAAAAGGCACACGTCCGGCTCCTTGTCCCACACGGAAGGTGGCAGCCCTGAAAGCTGTTGCTGGTCTTCACCGTCCCCCTGCAGCCTATTCACAGGTACAACAGGATTCAGGACCCGGGCTTGCCCAGAGGAGGAACTTCTCATGGCTCTTGTCCTCGGCAGAGCCTCTTCCCGAAAAGGCACACGGCTGGCTCCTTGTCCCACACGGAAGGGGGCAGCCCTGAAAGCTGTTGCTGGTCTTCACCGTCCCCCTGCAGCCTATTCACAGGCACAACAGGATCTGGGACCCGGGCTTGCCCAGAGGAGGAACATCTCACGGATCTCGTCCTCGGCAGAGCCTGATTCCGGAAAGGCACACGTCCGGCTCCTTGTCCCACACGGAAGGTGGCAGCCCTGAAAGCTGTTGCTGGTCTTCACCGTCCCCCTGCAGCCTATTCACAGGCACAACAGGATCTGGGACCCGGGCTTGTCCAGAGGAGGAACATCTCATGGCTCTCATCCTCGGCAGAGCCTGATTCCGGAAAGGCACACGTTCGGCTCCTTGTCCCACACGGAAGCTGGCAGCCCTGAAAGCTGTTGCTGGTCTTCACCGTCCCCCTGCAGCCTATTCACAGGCACAACAGTATTCAGGACCCGGGCATGCCCAGAGGAGGAACATCTCATGGCTCTCTTCCTCGGCAGAGCCCGATTCCGAAAAGGCACACGTCCTGCTCCTTGTCCCACAAGGAAGGTGGCAGCCCTGAAAGCTGTTGCTGGTCTTCACCGTCCCCCTGCAGGCTATTGACAGGTACGACAGGATCTGGGACCCGGGCTTGCCCAGAGGAGGAACATCTCATGGCTCTCGTCCTCGGCAGAGCCTATTTCCGAAAAGGCACACGTCCGGCTCCTTGTCCCACACGGAAGGTGGCAGCCCTGAAAGCTGTTGCTGGTCTTCACCGTCCCCCTGCAGCCTATTCACAGGTACAACAGGATTCAGGACCCAGGCTTGCCCAGAGGAGGAACATATCATGGCTCTCGTCCTCGGCAGAGCCTATTTCTGAGAAGTCACACGTCCGGCTCCTTGTCCCACAAGGAAGGTGGCAGGCCGGAAAGATGTTGCTGGTCTTCACCGTCCCCCTGCAGCCTATTCACAGGCACAACAGGATTCAGGACCCGGGCTTGCCCAGAGGAGGAACATCTCATGGCTCTCGTCCTCGGCAGAGCCTCTTCCCGAAAAGGCACACGTCCGCCTCCTTGTCCCACACGGAAGGTGGCAGCCCTGAAAGCTGTTGCTGGTCTTCACCGTCCCCCTGCAGCCTATTCACAGGCACAACAGGATCTGGGACCCGGGCTTGTCCAGAGGAGGAACATCTCATGGCTCTCATCCTCGGCAGAGCCTGATTCCGGAAAGGCACACGTTCGGCTCCTTGTCCCACACGGAAGGTGGCAGCCCTGAAAGCTGTTCCTGGTCTTCACCGTCCCCCTGCAGCCTATTCACAGGCACAACAGGATTCAGGACCCGGGCATGCCCAGAGGAGGAACATCTCATGGCTCTCTTCCTCGGCAGAGCACGATTCCGGAAAGGCACACGTCCGGCTCCTTGTCCCACACGGAAGGTGGCAGCCCTGAAAGCTGTTGCTGGTCTTCACCGTCCCCCTGCAGCCTATTCACAGGTACAACAGGATTCAGGACCCGGGCTTGCCCAGAGGAGGAACATCTCATGGCTCTCGTCCTCGGCAGAGCCTATTTCCGAAAAGGCACACGTCCGGCTCCTTGTCCCACACGGAAGGTGACAGCCCTGAAAGATGTTGCTGGTCTTCACCGTGCCCCTGCAGGCTATTCACAGGCACAACAGGATCTGGGACCCGGGCTTGCCCAGAGGAGGAACATCTCATGGCTCTCGTCCTCGGAAGGGCCTCTTTTCGAAAAGGCACACGTCCGGCTCCTTGTCCCACACGGAAGGTGGCAGCCCTGAAAGCTGTTGCTGGTCTTCACCGTCCCCCTGCAGCCTATTCACAGGCACAACAGGATCTGGGACCCGGGCTTGCCCAGAGGAGGAACAACTCACGGATCTCGTCCTCGGCACAGCCTATTTCCGAAAAGGCACACGTCCGGCTCCTTGTCCCACACGGAATGTGGCAGCCCTGAAAGATGTTGCTGGTCTTCACCGTGCCCCTGCAGGCTATTCACAGGCACAACAGGATCTGGGACCCGGGCTTGCCCAGAGGAGGAACATCTCATGGCTCTCGTCCTCGGCAGAGCCTCTTCCCGAAAAGGCACACGGCTGGCTCCTTGTCCCACACGGAAGGGGGCAGCCCTGAAAGCTGTTGCTGGTCTTCACAGTCCCCCTGCAGCCTATTCACAGGCACAACTGGATCTGGGACCCGGGCTTGCCCAGAGGAGGAACATCTCACGGATCTCGTCCTCGGCAGAGCCTGATTCCGGAAAGGCACATGTCCGGCTCCTTGTCCCACACGGAAGGTGGTAGCCCTGAAAGCTGTTGCTGGTCTTCACCGTCCCCCTGCAGCCTATTGACAGGTACGACAGGATCTGGGACCCGGGCTTGCCCAGAGGAGGAACATCTCATGGCTCTCGTCCTCGGCAGAGCCTATTTCCGAAAAGGCACACGTCCGGCTCCTTGTCCCACACGGAAGGTGGCAGCCCTGAAAGCTGTTGCTGGTCTTCACCGTCCCCCTGCAGCCTATTCACAGGTACAACAGGATTCAGGACCCAGGCTTGCCCAGAGGAGGAACATATCATGGCTCTCGTCCTCGGCAGAGCCTATTTCTGAGAAGTCACACGTCCGGCTCCTTGTCCCACAAGGAAGGTGGCAGGCCGGAAAGATGTTGCTGGTCTTCACCGTCCCCCTGCAGCCTATTCACAGGCACAACAGGATTCAGGACCCGGGCTTGCCCAGAGGAGGAACATCTCATGGCTCTCGTCCTCGGCAGAGCCTCTTCCCGAAAAGGCACACGTCCGGCTCCTTGTCCCACACGGAAGGTGGCAGCCCTGAAAGCTGTTGCTGGTCTTCACCGTCCCCCTGCAGGCTATTCACAGGCACAACAGGATCTGGGACCCGGGCTTGTCCAGAGGAGGAATATCTCATGGCTCTCGTCCTCGGCAGAGCCTCTTTCCGGAAAGGCACACGTTCGGCTTCTTGTCCCACACGGAAGGTGGCAGCCCTGAAAGCTGTTGCTGGTCTTCACCGTCCCCCTGCAGCCTATTCACAGGCACAACAGTATTCAGGACCCGGGCATGCCCAGAGGAGGAACATCTCATGGCTCTCTTCCTCGGCAGAGCCCGATTCCAGAAAGGCACACGTCCGGCTCCTTGTCCCACACGGAAGGTGGCAGCCGTGAAAGCTGTTGCTGGTCTTCACCGTCCCCCTGCAGCCTATTCACAGGTACAACAGGATTCAGGACCCGGGCTTGCCCAGAGGAGGAACATCTCATGGCTCTCTCCTCGGCAGAGCCTCTTTCCGAAAAGGCACACGTCCGGCTCCTTGTCCCACACGGAAGGTGGCAGCTCTGAAATCTGTAGCTGGTCTTCACCGTCCCCCTGCAGCCTATTCACAGGTACAACAGGATCTGGGACCCGGGCTTGCCCAGAGGAGGAACATCTCATGGCTCTCGTCCTCGACAGGGCCTGTTTCCGAAAAGGCACACGTCCGGCTCCTTGTCCCACACGGAAGGTGGCAGCCCTGAAAGCTGTTGCTGGTCTTCACCGTCCCCCTGCAGCCTATTCACAGGTACAACAGGATTCAGGACCCAGGCTTGCCCAGAGGAGGAACATATCATGGCTCTCGTCCTCGGCAGAGCCTATTTCTGAGAAGTCACACGTCCGGCTCCTTGTCCCACAAGGAAGGTGGCAGGCCGGAAAGATGTTGCTGGTCTTCACCGTCCCCCTGCAGCCTATTCACAGGCACAACAGGATTCAGGACCCGGGCTTGCCCAGAGGAGGAACATCTCATGGCTCTCGTCCTCGGCAGAGCCTCTTCCCGAAAAGGCACACGTCCGGCTCCTTGTCCCACACGGAAGGTGGCAGCCCTGAAAGCTGTTGCTGGTCTTCACCGTCCCCCTGCAGGCTATTCACAGGCACAACAGGATCTGGGACCCGGGCTTGTCCAGAGGAGGAATATCTCATGGCTCTCGTCCTCGGCAGAGCCTCTTTCCGGAAAGGCACACGTTCGGCTTCTTGTCCCACACGGAAGGTGGCAGCCCTGAAAGCTGTTGCTGGTCTTCACCGTCCCCCTGCAGCCTATTCACAGGCACAACAGTATTCAGGACCCGGGCATGCCCAGAGGAGGAACATCTCATGGCTCTCTTCCTCGGCAGAGCCCGATTCCAGAAAGGCACACGTCCGGCTCCTTGTCCCACACGGAAGGTGGCAGCCCTGAAAGCTGTTGCTGGTCTTCACCGTCCCCCTGCAGCCTATTCACAGGTACAACAGGATTCAGGACCCGGGCTTGCCCAGAGGAGGAACATCTCATGGCTCTCTCCTCGGCAGAGCCTCTTTCCGAAAAGGCACACGTCCGGCTCCTTGTCCCACACGGAAGGTGGCAGCTCTGAAATCTGTAGCTGGTCTTCACCGTCCCCCTGCAGCCTATTCACAGGTACAACAGGATCTGGGACCCGGGCTTGCCCAGAGGAGGAACATATCATGGCTCTCGTCCTCGACAGGGCCTGTTTCCGAAAAGGCACACGTCCGGCTCCTTGTCCCACATGGAAGTTGGCACCCCTGAAGGATTTTGCTGGTCTTCACCGTCCCCCTGCAGCGTATTCACAGGCACAACAGGATCTGGGACCCGGGCTTGCCCAGAGGAGGAACATCTCATGGCTCTCGTCCTCGGCAGAGCCTGATTCCGGAAAGGCACACGTCCGGCTCCTTGTCCCACACGGAAGTTGGCAGCCCTGAAAGCTGTTGCTGGTCTTCACCGTCCCACTGCAGCCTATTCACAGGCACAACAGGATTCAGGACCCGGGCACGCCCAGAGGAGGAACATCTCATGGCTCTCTTCCTCGGCAGAGCCCGATTCCGAAAAGGCACACGTCCGTCTCCTTGTCCCACACGGAAGGTGGCAGCCCTCACAGCTGTTGCTGGTCTTCACCGTCCCCCTGCAGCCTATTCACAGGTACGACAGGATCTGGGACCCGGGCTTGCCCAGAGGAGGAACATCTCATGGCTCTCACCCTCGGCAGAGCCTATTTCCGAAAAGGCACACGTCCGGCTCCTTGTCCCACACGGAATGTGGCAGCCCTGAAAGATGTTGCTGGTCTTCACCGTGCCCCTGCAGGCTATTCACAGGCACAACAGGATCTGGGACCCGGGCTTGCCCAGAGGAGGAACATCTCATGGCTCTCGTCCACGGAAGTGCCTCTTTTCGAAAAGGCACACGTCCGGCTCCTTGTCCCACACGGAAGGTGGCAGCCCTGAAAGCTGTTGCTGGTCTTCACCGTCCCCCTGCAGCCTATTCACAGGCACAACAGGATCTGGGACCCGGGCTTGCCCAGAGGAGGAACATCTCACGGATCTCGTCCTTGGCAGAGCCTGATTCCGGAAAGGCACACGTCCGGCTCCTTGTCCCACACGGAAGGTGGCAGCCCTGAAAGCTGTTGCTGGTCTTCACCGTCCCCCTGCAGCCTATTCACAGGCACAACAGGATCTGGGACCCGGGCTTGTCCAGAGGAGGAACATCTCATGGCTCTCATCCTCGGCAGCGCCTGATTCCGGAAAGGCACACGTTCGGCTCCTTGTCCCACACGGAAGGTGGCAGCCCTGAAAGCTGTTGCTGGTCTTCACCGTCCCCCTGCAGCCTATTCACAGGCACAACAGTATTCAGGACCCGGGCATGCCCAGAGGAGGAACATCTCATGGCTCTCTTCCTCGGCAGAGCCCGATTCCGAAAAGGCACACGTCCGGCTCCTTGTCCCACAATGAAGGTGGCAGCCCTGAAAGCTGTTGCTGGTCTTCACCGTCCCCCTGCAGCCTATTCACAGGCACGACAGGATCTGGGACCCGGGCTTGCCCAGAGGAGGAACATCTCATGGCTCTCGTCCTCGGCAGGGCCTCTTTCCGAAAAGGCACACGTCCGGCTCCTTGTCCCACACGGAAGGTGGCAGCCCTGAAAGCTGTTGCTGGTCTTCACCGTCCCCCTGCAGCCTATTCACAGGCACAACAGGATCTGGGATACGGGCTTGCCCAGAGGAGGAAAAACTCATGGCTCTCGTCCTCAGCAGAACCTGTTTCGGAAACGGCACACATCCTGCACCTTGTCAGAAAAGGTTTACAGTTAGGGGTTAGGGTTAGGGTTAGGCGTTAGGGTTAGGTTAGGGTTAGGGTTGGGGTTAGGGTTAGGCTTAGGGTTCGGTTAGGGTTAGGGTTAGGGTTGGGGTTAGGGTTAGGGTTCGGTTAGGGTTAGGGTTAGGCTTAGGGTTAGGGTTAGGTTTAGGGTTAGGGTTAGGGTTAGGGTTAGGGCATTAGGGTTAGGGTTTAGGGTTAGGGTTAGGGTTAGGGGTTAGGGTTAGGGGTTAGGGTTAGGGTTAGGGTTAGGGTTAGGGGTTAGGGTTAGGGTTAGGGTTAGGGCCATTAGGGTTAGGGTTAGGGTTAGGGTTAGGGGTTAGGGTTAGGGTCAGGGGTTAGGGTTAGGGTTAGGGTTAGGGTTAGGGGTTAGGGTTAGGGTTAGGGTTAGGGGTTAGGGTTAGGGTTAGGGTTAGGGTTAGGGGTTAGGGGTTAGGGTTAGGGTTAGGGCCATTAGGGGTAGGGTTAGGGTTAGGGGGTTAGGGTTAGGGTTAGGGTTAGGGTTAGGGTTAGGGGTTAGGGTTAGGGTTAGGGTTAGGGGTTATGGGTTAGGGTTAGGGTTAGGGGGTTAGGGTTAGGGTTAGGGGTAAGGGTTAGGGTTAGGGTTAGGGGTTAGGGTTAGGGTTAGGGTTAGGGTTAGGGCGCGGCAGCCATTAGGGTTAGGGTTAGGGTTAGGGTTAGGGTTAGTCTCTCGTCCTCGGCAGAGCCTCTTTCCAAAAAGGCACACGTCCGGCTCCTTGTCCCACACGGAAGGGGGCAGCTCTGAAAGCTGTTGCTGGTCTTCACCGTCCCCCTGCAGCCTATTCACAGGTACAACAGGATTCAGGACCCGGGCTTGCCCAGAGGAGGAACATCTCATGGCTCTCTCCTCGGCAGAGCCTCTTTCCGAAAAGGCACACGTCCGGCTCCTTGTCCCACACGGAAGGTGGCAGCTCTGAAATCTGTAGCTGGTCTTCACCGTCCCCCTGCAGCCTATTCACAGGTACAACAGGATCTGGGACCCGGGCTTGCCCAGAGGAGGAACATATCATGGCTCTCGTCCTCGACAGGGCCTGTTTCCGAAAAGGCACACGTCCGGCTCCTTGTCCCACATGGAAGTTGGCACCCCTGAAGGATTTTGCTGGTCTTCACCGTCCCCCTGCAGCGTATTCACAGGCACAACAGGATCTGGGACCCGGGCTTGCCCAGAGGAGGAACATCTCATGGCTCTCGTCCTCGGCAGAGCCTGATTCCGGAAAGGCACACGTCCGGCTCCTTGTCCCACACGGAAGTTGGCAGCCCTGAAAGCTGTTGCTGGTCTTCACCGTCCCACTGCAGCCTATTCACAGGCACAACAGGATTCAGGACCCGGGCACGCCCAGAGGAGGAACATCTCATGGCTCTCTTCCTCGGCAGAGCCCGATTCCGAAAAGGCACACGTCCGTCTCCTTGTCCCACACGGAAGGTGGCAGCCCTCACAGCTGTTGCTGGTCTTCACCGTCCCCCTGCAGCCTATTCACAGGTACGACAGGATCTGGGACCCGGGCTTGCCCAGAGGAGGAACATCTCATGGCTCTCACCCTCGGCAGAGCCTATTTCCGAAAAGGCACACGTCCGGCTCCTTGTCCCACACGGAAGGTGGCAGCCCTGAAAGATGTTGCTGGTCTTCACCGTGCCCCTGCAGGCTATTCACAGGCACAACAGGATCTGGGACCCGGGCTTGCCCAGAGGAGGAACATCTCATGGCTCTCGTCCACGGAAGTG
>NW_026060797.1:282500-287500 GCF_929443795.1 Astur gentilis
TTAGGGTTAGGGGTAAGGGTTAGGGTTAGGGTTAGGGTTTAGGGTTAGGGTTAGGGTTAGGGTTAGGGCGCGGTAGCCATTAGGGTTAGGGTTAGGGTTAGGGTTAGGGTTAGTCTCTCGTCCTCGGCAGAGCCTCTTTCCAAAAAGGCACACGTCCGGCTCCTTGTCCCACACGGAAGGGGGCAGCTCTGAAAGCTGTTGCTGGTCTTCACCGTCCCCCTGCAGCCTATTCACAGGTACAACAGGATCTGGGACCTGGGCTTGCCCAGAGGAGGAACATCTCATGGCTCTCGTCTTCAGCATAGCCTGATTTCGGAAAGGCACACGTCCGGCTCCTTGTCCCACACGGAAGGTGGCAGCCCTGAAAGCTGTTGCTGGTCTTCACCGTCCCCCTGCAGCCTATTCACAGGCACAACAGGATCTGGGACCCGGGCTTGCCCAGAGGAGGAACATCTCATGGCTCTCGTCCTCGGCAGAGCCTGATTCCGGAAAGGCACACGTCCGGCTCCTTGTCCCACACGGAAGGTGGCAGCCCTGAAAGCTGTTGCTGGTCTTCACCGTCCCCCTGCAGCCTATTCACAGGTACAACAGGATTCAGGACCCGGGCTTGCCCAGAGGTGGAACATATCATGGCTCTCTTCCTCGGCAGAGCCTATTTCTGAAAAGTCACACGTCTTCTCCTTGTCCCACACGGAAGGTGGCAGGCCGGAAAGCTGTTGCTGGTCTTCACCGTCCCCCTGCAGCTATTCACAGGCACAACACGATCTGGGACCCGGGCTTGCCCAGAGGAGGAACATCTCATGGCTCTCGTCCTCGGCAGAGCCTGATTCCGGAAAGGCACACGTCCGGCTCCTTGTCCCACACGGAAGGTGGCAGCCCTGAAAGCTTTTGCTGGTCTTCACTGTCCCCCTGCGGCCTATTCACAGGTACGACAGGATCTGGGACCCGGGCTTGCCCAGAGGAGGAACATCTCATGGCTCTCGTCCTCGGCAGAGCCTATTTCCGAAAAGGCACACGTCCGGCTCCTTGTCCCACACGGAAGGTGGCAGCCCTGAAAGCTGTTGCTGGTCTTCACCGTCCCCCTGCAGCCTATTCACAGGTACAACAGGATTCAGGACCCGGGCTTGCCCAGAGGAGGAACTTCTCATGGCTCTTGTCCTCGGCAGACCCTCTTCCCGAAAAGGCACACGGCTGGCTCCTTGTCCCACACGGAAGGGGGCAGCCCTGAAAGCTGTTGCTGGTCTTCACCGTCCCCCTGCAGCCTATTCACAGGCACAACAGGATCTGGGACCCGGGCTTGCCCAGAGGAGGAACATCTCACGGATCTCGTCCTCGGCAGAGCCTGATTCCGGAAAGGCACACGTTCGGCTCCTTGTCCCACACGGAAGGTGGCAGCCCTGAAAGCTGTTGCTGGTCTTCACCCTCCCCCTGCAGCCTATTCACAGGCACAACAGTATTCAGGACCCGGGCATGCCCAGAGGAGGAACATCTCATGGCTCTCTTCCTCGGCAGAGCCCGATTCCGAAAAGGCACACGTCCTGCTCCTTGTCCCACAAGGAAGGTGGCAGCCCTGAAAGCTGTTGCTGGTCTTCACCGTCCCCCTGCAGCCTATTCACAGGTACGACAGGATCTGGGACCCGGGCTTGCCCAGAGGAGGAACATCTCATGGCTCTCGTCCTCGACAGGGCCTCTTTCCGAAAAGGCACACGTCCGGCTCCTTGTCCCACACGGAAGGTGGCAGCCCTGAAAGCTGTTGCTGGTCTTCACCGTCCCCCTGCAGCCTATTCACAGGCACAACAGGATCTGGGATACGGGCTTGCCCAGAGGAGGAAAAACTCATGGCTCTCGTCCTCAGCAGAACCTGTTTCGGAAACGGCACACATCCTGCACCTTGTCAGAAAAGGTTTACAGTTAGGGGTTAGGGTTAGGGTTAGGCGTTAGGGTTAGGTTAGGGTAAGGGTTGGGGTTAGGGTTAGGCTTAGGGTTCGGTTAGGGTTAGGGTTAGGGTTGGGGTTAGGGTTAGGGTTCGGTTAGGGTTAGGGTTAGGCTTAGGGTTAGGGTTAGGTTTAGGGTTAGGGTTAGGGTTAGGGCATTAGGGTTAGGGGTTAGGGTTAGGGTTAGGGTTAGGGGTTAGGGTTAGGGTTTAGGGTTTAGGGTTAGGGTTAGGGTTAGGGATAGGGTTAGGGTTAGGTTTAGGGGATAGGGTTAGGGTTAGGGTTAGGGCCTTTAGGGTTAGGGCCTTTAGGGTTTAGGGTTAGGGGTTAGGGTTAGGGGTTAGGGTTAGGGGTTAGGGTTAGGGTTAGGGTTAGGGTTAGGGGTTAGGGTTAGGGTTAGGGTTAGGGCCATTAGGGTTAGGGTTAGGGTTAGGGTTAGGGGTTAGGGTTAGGGTCAGGGGTTAGGGTTAGGGTTAGAGTTAGGGTTAGGGGTTAGGGTTAGGGTTAGGGTTAGGGGTTACGGTTAGGGTTAGGGTTAGGGTTAGGGGTTAGGGGTTAGGGTTAGGGTTAGGGCCATTAGGGTTAGGGTTAGGGTTAGGGGGTTAGGGTTAGGGTTAGGGTTAGGGTTAGGGGTTAGGGTTAGGGTTAGGGTTAAGGGTTATGGGTTAGGGTTAGGGTTAGGGGGTTAGGGTTAGGGTTAGGGGTAAGGGTTAGGGTTAGGGTTAGGGTTTAGGGTTAGGGTTAGGGTTAGGGTTAGGGCGCGGCAGCCATTAGGGTTAGTGTTAGGGTTAGGGTTAGGGTTAGTCTCTCGTCCTCGGCAGAGCCTCTTTCCGAAAAGGCACACGTCCGGCTCCTTGTCCCACACGGAAGGGGGCAGCTCTGAAAGCTGTTGCTGGTCTTCACCGTCCCCCTGCAGCCTATTCACAGGTACAACAGGATCTGGGACCTGGGCTTGCCCAGAGGAGGAACATCTCATGGCTCTCGTCTTCAGCATAGCCTGATTTCGGAAAGGCACACTTCCGGCTCCTTGTGCCACACGGAAGGTGGCAGCCCTGAAAGCTGTTGCTGGTCTTCACCGTCCCCCTGCAGCCTATTCACAGGCACAACAGGATCTGGGACCCGGGCTTGCCCAGAGGAGGAACATCTCATGGCTCTCGTCCTCGGCAGAGCCTGATTCCGGAAAGGCACACGTCCGGCTCCTTGTCCCACACGGAAGGTGGCAGCCCTGAAAGCTGTTGCTGGTCTTCACCGTCCCCCTGCAGCCTATTCACAGGTACAACAGGATTCAGGACCCGGGCTTGCCCAGAGGTGGAACATATCATGGCTCTCTTCCTCGGCAGAGCCTATTTCTGAAAAGTCACACGTCTTCTCCTTGTCCCACACGGAAGGTGGCAGCTCTGAAATCTGTAGCTGGTCTTCACCGTCCCCCTGCAGCTATTCACAGGCACAACAGGATCTGGGACCCGGGCTTGCCCAGAGGAGGAACATCTCATGGCTCTCGTCCTCGGCAGAGCCTGATTCCGGAAAGGCACACGTCCGGCTCCTTGTCCCACACGGAAGGTGGCAGCCCTGAAAGCTTTTGCTGGTCTTCACTGTCCCCCTGCGGCCTATTCACAGGTACGACAGGATCTGGGACCCGGGCTTGCCCAGAGGAGGAACATCTCATGGCTCTCGTCCTCGGCAGAGCCTATTTCCGAAAAGGCACACGTCCGGCTCCTTGTCCCACACGGAAGGTGGCAGCCCTGAAAGCTGTTGCTGGTCTTCACCGTCCCCCTGCAGCCTATTCACAGGCACAACAGGATTCAGGACCCGGGCTTGCCCAGAGGAGGAACTTCTCATGGCTCTTGTCCTCGGCAGAGCCTCTTCCCGAAAAGGCACACGGCTGGCTCCTTGTCCCACACGGAAGGGGGCAGCCCTGAAAGCTGTTGCTGGTCTTCACCGTCCCCCTGCAGCCTATTCACAGGCACAACAGGATCTGGGACCCGGGCTTGCCCAGAGGAGGAACATCTCACGGATCTCGTCCTCGGCAGAGCCTGATTCCGGAAAGGCACACGTCCGGCTCCTTGTCCCACACGGAAGGTGGCAGCCCTGAAAGCTGTTGCTGGTCTTCACCGTCCCCCTGCAGCCTATTCACAGGCACAACAGGATCTGGGACCCGGGCTTGTCCAGAGGAGGAACATCTCATGGCTCTCATCCTCGGCAGAGCCTGATTCCGGAAAGGCACACGTACGGCTCCTTGTCCCACACGGAAGCTGGCAGCCCTGAAAGCTGTTGCTGGTCTTCACCGTCCCCCTGCAGCCTATTCACAGGCACAACAGTATTCAGGACCCGGGCATGCCCAGAGGAGGAACATCTCATGGCTCTCTTCCTCGGCAGAGCCCGATTCCGAAAAGGCACACGTCCGCCTCCTTGTCCCACAAGGAAGGTGGCAGCCCTGAAAGCTGTTGCTGGTCTTCACCATCCCCCTGCAGCCTATTGACAGGTACGACAGGATCTGGGACCCGGGCTTGCCCAGAGGAAGAACATCTCATGGCTCTCGTCCTCGGCACAGCCTATTTCCGAAAAGGCACACGTCCGGCTCCTTGTCCCACACGGAAGGTGGCAGCCCTGAAAGCTGTTGCTGGTCTTCACCGTCCCCCTGCAGCCTATTCACAGGTACAACAGGATTCAGGACCCAGGCTTGCCCAGAGGAGGAACATATCATGGCTCTCGTCCTCGGCAGAGCCTATTTCTGAGAAGTCACACGTCCGGCTCCTTGTCCCACAAGGAAGGTGGCAGGCCGGAAAGATGTTGCTGGTCTTCACCGTCCCCCTGCAGCCTATTCACAGGCACAACAGGATTCAGGACCCGGGCTTGCCCAGAGGAGGAACATCTCACGGATCTCGTCCTCGGCAGAGCCTCTTCCCGAAAAGGCACACGTCCGCCTCGTTGTCCCACACGGAAGGTGGCAGGCCGGAAAGCTGTTGCTGGTCTTCACCGTCCCCCTGCAGCCTATTCACAGGCACAACAGGATCTGGGACCCGGGCTTGCCCAGAGGAGGAACATCTCACGGATCTCGTCCTCGGC
>NW_026060797.1:310000-312500 GCF_929443795.1 Astur gentilis
CCCGGGCATGCCCAGAGGAGGAACATCTCATGGCTCTCTTCCTCGGCAGAGCCCGATTCCGAAAAGGCACAGGTCCGGCTGCTTGTCCCACAAGGAAGGTGGCAGCCCTGAAAGCTGTTGCTGGTCTTCACCGTCCCCCTGCAGCCTATTCACAGGTACGACAGGATCTGGGACCCGGGCTTGCCCAGAGGAGGAACATCTCATGGCTCTCGTCCTCGGCAGAGCCTGATTCCGGAAAGGCACACGTCCGGCTCCTTGTCCCACACGGAAGGTGGCAGCCCTGAAAGCTGTTGCTGGTCTTCACCGTCCCCCTGCAGCCTATTCACAGGTACAACAGGATTCAGGACCCGGGCTTGCCCAGAGGAGGAACTTCTCATGGCTCTTGTCCTCGGCAGAGCCTCTTCCCGAAAAGGCACACGGCTGGCTCCTTGTCCCACACGGAAGGGGGCAGCCCTGAAAGCTGTTGCTGGTCTTCACCGTCCCCCTGCAGCCTATTCACAGGCACAACAGGATCTGGGACCCGGGCTTGCCCAGAGGAGGAACATCTCACGGATCTCGTCCTCGGCAGAGCCTGATTCCGGAAAGGCACACGTCCGGCTCCTTGTCCCACACGGAAGGTGGCAGCCCTGAAAGCTGTTGCTGGTCTTCACCGTCCCCCTGCAGCCTATTCACAGGCACAACAGGATTCAGGACCCGGGCTTGTCCAGAGGAGGAACATCTCATGGCTCTCATCCTCGGCAGAGCCTGATTCCGGAAAGGCACAAGTTCGGCTCCTTGTCCCACACGGAAGCTGGCAGCCCTGAAAGCTGTTGCTGGTCTTCACTGTCCCCCTGCAGCCTATTCACAGGCACAACAGTATTCAGGACCCGGGCATGCCCAGAGGAGGAACATCTCATGGCTCTCTTCCTCGGCAGAGCCCGATTCCGAAAAGACACACGTCCGGCTCCTTGTCCCACAAGGAAGGTGGCAGCCCTGAAAGCTGTTGCTGGTCTTCACCGTCCCCCTGCAGCCTATTCACAGGTACAACAGGATTCAGGACCCAGGCTTGCCCAGAGGAGGAACATATCATGGCTCTCGTCCTCGGCAGAGCCTATTTCTGAGAAGTCACACGTCCGGCTCCTTGTCCCACAAGGAAGGTGGCAGGCCGGAAAGATGTTGCTGGTCTTCACCGTCCCCCTGCAGCCTATTCACAGGCACAACAGGATTCAGGACCCGGGCTTGCCCAGAGGAGGAACATCTCATGGCTCTCGTCCTCGGCAGAGCCTCTTCCCGAAAAGGCACACGTCCGGCTCCTTGTCCCACACGGAAGGTGGCAGCCCTGAAAGCTGTTGCTGGTCTTCACCGTCCCCCTGCAGCCTATTCACAGGCACAACAGGATCTGGGACCCGGGCTTGTCCAGAGGAGGAACATCTCATGGCTCTCATCCTCGGCAGAGCCTGATTCCGGAAAGGCACACGTTCGGCTCCTTGTCCCACACGGAAGGTGGCAGCCCTGAAAGCTGTTCCTGGTCTTCACCGTCCCCCTGCAGCCTATTCACAGGCACAACAGGATTCAGGACACGGGCATGCCCAGAGGAGGAACATCTCATGGCTCTCTTCCTCGGCAGAGCACGATTCCGGAAAGGCACACGTCCGGCTCCTTGTCCCACACGGAAGGTGGCAGCCCTGAAAGCTGTTGCTGGTCTTCACCGTCCCCCTGCAGCCTATTCACAGGTACAACAGGATTCAGGACCCGGGCTTGCCCAGAGGAGGAACATCTCATGGCTCTCGTCCTCGGCAGAGCCTCTTTCCGAAAAGGCACACGTCCGGCTCCTTGTCCCACACGGAAGGTGGCAGCTCTGAAATCTGTAGCTGGTCTTCACCGTCCCCCTGCAGCCTATTCACAGGCACAACAGGATCTGGGACCCGGGCTTGCCCAGAGGAGGAACATATCATTGCTCTCGTCCTTGACAGGGCCTGTTTCCGAAAAGGCACACGTCCGGCTCCTTGTCCCACATGGAAGTTGGCACCCCTGAAGGATGTTGCTGGTCTTCACCGTCCCCCTGCAGCGTATTCACAGGCACAACAGGATCTGGGACCCGGGCTTGCCCAGAGGAGGAACATCTCATGGCTCTCTTCCTCGGCAGAGCCCGATTCCGAAAAGGCACACGTCCGTCTCCTTGTCCCACACGGAAGGTGGCAGCCCTCACAGCTGTTGCTGGTCTTCACCGTCCCCCTGCAGCCTATTCACAGGTACGACAGGATCTGGGACCCGGGCTTGCCCAGAGGAGGAACATCTCATGGCTCTCGTCCTCGGCAGAGCCTATTTCCGAAAAGGCACACGTCCGGCTCCTTGTCCCACACGGAATGTGGCAGCCCTGAAAGATGTTGCTGGTCTTCACCGTGCCCCTGCAGGCTATTCACAGGCACAACAGGATCTGGGACCCGGGCTTGCCCAGAGGAGGAACATCTCATGGCTCTCGTCCTCGGAAGGGCCTCTTTTCGAAAAGGCACACGTCCGG
>NW_026060797.1:317500-327500 GCF_929443795.1 Astur gentilis
TTTTGCTGGTCTTCACTGTCCCCCTGCAGCCTATTCACAGGTACAACAGGATTCAGGACCCGGGCTTGGCCAGAGGAGGAACATCTCATGGCTCTCTTCCTCGGCAGAGCCTGTTTCCGAGAAGGCACACGTCCGGCTCCTTGTCCCACACGGAAGGTGGCAGCCCTGAAAGCTGTTGCTGGTCTTCACCGTCCCCCTGCAGCCTATTCACAGGCACAACAGGATTCAGGACCCGGGCATGCCCAGAGATGGAACATCTCATGGCTCTCATCCTCGGCATAGCCCGATTCCGAAAAGGCACACGTCCGGCTGCTTGTCCCACAAGGAAGGTGGCAGCCCTGAAAGCTGTTGCTGGTCTTCACCGTCCCCCTGCAGCCTATTCACAGGTACGACAGGATCTGGGACCCGGGCTTGCCCAGAGGAGGAACATCTCATGGCTCTCGTCCTCGGCAGAGCCTCTTCCCGAAAAGGCACACGGCTGGCTCCTTGTCCCACACGGAAGGGGGCAGCCCTGAAAGCTGTTGCTGGTCTTCACCGTCCCCCTGCAGCCTATTCACAGGCACAACAGGATCTGGGACCCGGGCTTGCCCAGAGGAGGAACATCTCACGGATCTCGTCCTCGGCAGAGCCTGATTCCGGAAAGGCACACGTCCGGCTCCTTGTCCCACACGGAAGGTGGCAGCCCTGAAAGCTGTTGCTGGTCTTCACCGTCCCCCTGCAGCCTATTCACAGGCACAACAGGATCTGGGACCCGGGCTTGCCCAGAGGAGGAACATCTCATGGCTCTCGTCCTCGGCAGAGCCTGATTCCGGAAAGGCACACGTCCGGCTCCTTGTCCCACAAGGAAGGTGGCAGCCCTGAAAGCTGTTGCTGGTCTTCACCGTCCCACTGCAGCCTATTCACAGGCACAACAGGATTCAGGACCCGGGCACACCCAGAGGAGGAACATCTCATGGCTCTCTTCCTCGGCAGAGCCCGATTCCGAAAAGGCACACGTCCGTCTCCTTGTCCCACACGGAAGGTGGCAGCCCTGAAAGCTGTTGCTGGTTTCACCGTCCCCCTGCAGCCTATTCACAGGTACGACAGGATCTGGGACCTGGGCTTGCCCAGAGGAGGAACATCTCATGGCTCTCGTCCTCGGCAGAGCCTATTTCCGAAAAGGCACACATCCGGCTCCTTGTCCCACACGGAAGGTGGCAGCCCTGAAAGATGTTGCTGGTCTTCACCGTCCCCCTGCAGCCTATTCACAGGCACAACAGGATCTGGGACCCGGGCTTGCCCAGAGGAGGAACATATCATGGCTCTCGTCCTCGGCAGGGCCTCTTTTCGAAAAGGCACACGTCCGGCTCCTTGTCCCACACGGAAGGTGGCAGCCCTGAAAGCTGTTGCTGGTCTTCACTGTCCCCCTGCAGCCTATTCACAGGCACAACGGGATCTGGGACCCGGGCTTGCCCAGAGGAGGAACATCTCACGGATCTCGTCCTCGGCAGAGCCTGATTCCGGAAAGGCACACGTCCGGCTGCTTGTCCCACACGGAATGTGGCAGCCCTGAAAGCTGTTGCTGGTCTTCACCGTCCCCCTGCAGCCTATTCACAGGTACGACAGGATCTGGGACCCGGGCTTGCCCAGAGGAGGAACATCTCATGGCTCTCGTCCTCGGCAGGGCCTCTTTCCGAAAAGGCACAGGTCCGGCTCCTTGTCCCACACGGAAGTTGGCACCCCTGAAGGATGTTGCTGGTCTTCACCGTCCCCCTGCAGCCTATTCACAGGCACAACAGGATCTGGGACCCGGGCTTGCCCAGAGGAGGAACATCTCATGGCTCTCGTCCTCGGCAGAGCCTGATTCCGGAAAGGCACACGTCCGGCTCCTTGTCCCACACGGAAGGTGGCAGCCCTGAAAGCTGTTGCTGGTCTTCACCGTCCCCCTGCAGCCTATTGACAGGTACGACAGGATCTGGGACCCGGGCTTGCCCAGAGGAGGAACATCTCATGGCTCTCTTCCTCGACAGGGCCTGTTTCCGAAAAGGCACACGTCCGGCTCCTTGTCCCACATGGAAGTTGGCACCCCTGAAGGATGTTGCTGGTCTTCACCGTCCCCCTGCAGCGTATTCACAGGCACAACAGGATCTGGGACCCGGGCTTGCCCAGAGGAGGAACATCTCATGGCTCTCGTCCTCGGCAGAGCCTGATTCCGGAAAGGCACACGTCCGGCTCCTTGTCCCACACGGAAGGTGGCAGCCCTGAAAGCTTTTGCTGGTCTTCACTGTCCCCCTGCAGCCTATTCACAGGTACAACAGGATTCAGGACCCGGGCAAGCCCAGAGGAGGAACATCTCATGGCTCTCTTCCTCGGCAGAGCCCGATTCCGAAAAGGCACACATCCGGCTCCTTGTCCCACACGGAATGTGGCAGCCCTGAAAGATGTTGCTGGTCTTCACCGTGCCCCTGCAGGCTATTCACAGGCACAACAGGATCTGGGACCCGGGCTTGCCCAGAGGAGGAACATCTCATGGCTCTCGTCCTCGGAAGGGCCTCTTTTCGAAAAGGCACACGTCCGGCTCCTTGTCCCACACGGAAGGTGGCAGCCCTGAAAGCTGTTGCTGGTCTTCACCGTCCCCCTGCAGCCTATTCACAGGCACAACAGGATCTGGGACCCGGGCTTGCCCAGAGGAGGAACATCTCATGGCTCTCGTCCTCGGCAGAGCCTGATTCCGGAAAGGCACACGTCCGGCTCCTTGTCCCACACGGAAGGTGGCAGCCCTGAAAGCTGTTGCTGGTCTTCACCGTCCCCCTGCAGCCTATTCACAGGTACAACAGGATTCAGGACCCGTGCTTGCCCAGAGGAGGAACATCTCATGGCTCTCGTCCTCGGCAGAGCCTCTTTCCGAAAAGGCACACGTCCGGCTCCTTGTCCCACACGGAAGGTGGCAGCTCTGAAATCTGTAGCTGGTCTTCACCGTCCCCCTGCAGCCTATTCACAGGTACAACAGGATCTGGGACCCGGGCTTGCCCAGAGGAGGAACATCTCATGGCTCTCGTCATCGGCAGAGCCTGATTTCGGAAAGGCACACGTACGGCTCCTTGTCCCACACGGAAGGTGGCAGCCCTGAAAGCTGTTGCTGGTCTTCACCGTCCCCCTGCAGCCTATTCACAGGCACAACAGGATCTGGGACCCGGGCTTGCCCAGAGGAGGAACATCTCATGGCTCTCGTCCTCGACAGGGCCTGTTTCCGAAAAGGCACACGTCCGGCTCCTTGTCCCACATGGAAGTTGGCACCCCTGAAGGATGTTGCTGGTCTTCACCGTCCCCCTGCAGCGTATTCACAGGCACAACAGGATCTGGGACCCGGGCTTGTCCAGAGGAGGAACATCTCATGGCTCTCGTCCTCGGCAGAGCCTGATTCCGGAAAGGCACACGTCCGGCTCCTTGTCCCACACGGAAGGTGGCAGCCCTGAAAGCTGTTGCTGGTCTTCACCGTCCCCCTGCAGCCTATTCACAGGCACAACAGGATCTGGGACCCGGGCTTGCCCAGAGGAGGAACATCTCATGGCTCTCGTCCTCGGCAGGGCCTGATTCCGAAAAGGCACACGTCCGGCTCCTTGTCCCACACGGAAGGTGGCAGCCCTGAAAGCTGTTGCTGGTCTTCACCGTCCCCCTGCAGCCTATTCACAGGCACAACAGGATCTGGGACCCGGGCTTGTCCAGAGGAGGAACATCTAATGGCTCTCGTCCTCGGCAGAGCCTGATTCTGGAAAGGCACACGTCCGGCTCCTTGTCCCACACGGAAGGTGGCAGCCCTGAAAGCTGTTGCTGGTCTTCACCGTCCCCCTGCAGCCTATTCACAGGCACAACAGGATCTGGGACCCGGGCTTGCCCAGAGGAGGAACATATCATGGCTCTCGTCCTCGGAAGGGCCTCTTTTCGAAAAGGCACACGTCCGGCTCCTTGTCCCACACGGAAGGTGGCAGCCCTGAAAGCTGTTGCTGGTCTTCACTGTCCCCCTGCAGCCTATTCACAGGCACAACGGGATCTGGGACCCGGGCTTGCCCAGAGGAGGAACATCTCACGGATCTCGTCCTCGGCAGAGCCTGATTCCGGAAAGGCACACGTCCGGCTGCTTGTCCCACACGGAATGTGGCAGCCCTGAAAGCTGTTGCTGGTCTTCACCGTCCCCCTGCAGCCTATTCACAGGTACGACAGGATCTGGGACCCGGGCTTGCCCAGAGGAGGAACATCTCATGGCTCTCGTCCTCGGCAGGGCCTCTTTCCGAAAAGGCACAGGTCCGGCTCCTTGTCCCACACGGAAGTTGGCACCCCTGAAGGATGTTGCTGGTCTTCACCGTCCCCCTGCAGCCTATTCACAGGCACAACAGGATCTGGGACCCGGGCTTGCCCAGAGGAGGAACATCTCATGGCTCTCGTCCTCGGCAGAGCCTGATTCCGGAAAGGCACACGTCCGGCTCCTTGTCCCACACGGAAGGTGGCAGCCCTGAAAGCTGTTGCTGGTCTTCACCGTCCCCCTGCAGCCTATTGACAGGTACGACAGGATCTGGGACCCGGGCTTGCCCAGAGGAGGAACATCTCATGGCTCTCTTCCTCGACAGGGCCTGTTTCCGAAAAGGCACACGTCCGGCTCCTTGTCCCACATGGAAGTTGGCACCCCTGAAGGATGTTGCTGGTCTTCACCGTCCCCCTGCAGCGTATTCACAGGCACAACAGGATCTGGGACCCGGGCTTGCCCAGAGGAGGAACATCTCATGGCTCTCGTCCTCGGCAGAGCCTGATTCCGGAAAGGCACACGTCCGGCTCCTTGTCCCACACGGAAGGTGGCAGCCCTGAAAGCTTTTGCTGGTCTTCACCGTCCCCCTGCAGCCTATTCACAGGTACAACAGGATTCAGGACCCGGGCAAGCCCAGAGGAGGAACATCTCATGGCTCTCTTCCTCGGCAGAGCCCGATTCCGAAAAGGCACACATCCGGCTCCTTGTCCCACACGGAATGTGGCAGCCCTGAAAGATGTTGCTGGTCTTCACCGTGCCCCTGCAGGCTATTCACAGGCACAACAGGATCTGGGACCCGGGCTTGCCCAGAGGAGGAACATCTCATGGCTCTCGTCCTCGGAAGGGCCTCTTTTCGAAAAGGCACACGTCCGGCTCCTTGTCCCACACGGAAGGTGGCAGCCCTGAAAGCTGTTGCTGGTCTTCACCGTCCCCCTGCAGCCTATTCACAGGCACAACAGGATCTGGGACCCGGGCTTGCCCAGAGGAGGAACATCTCATGGCTCTCGTCCTCGGCAGAGCCTGATTCCGTAAAGGCACACGTCCGGCTCCTTGTCCCACACGGAAGGTGGCAGCCCTGAAAGCTGTTGCTGGTCTTCACCGTCCCCCTGCAGCCTATTCACAGGTACAACAGGATTCAGGACCCGTGCTTGCCCAGAGGAGGAACATCTCATGGCTCTCGTCCTCGGCAGAGCCTATTTCCGAAAAGGCACACGTCCGGCTCCTTGTCCCACACGGAAGGTGGCAGCTCTGAAATCTGTAGCTGGTCTTCACCGTCCCCCTGCAGCCTATTCACAGGTACAACAGGATCTGGGACCCGGGCTTGCCCAGAGGAGGAACATCTCATGGCTCTCGTCATCGGCAGAGCCTGATTTCGGAAAGGCACACGTACGGCTCCTTGTCCCACACGGAAGGTGGCAGCCCTGAAAGCTGTTGCTGGTCTTCACCGTCCCCCTGCAGCCTATTCACAGGCACAACAGGATCTGGGACCCGGGCTTGCCCAGAGGAGGAACATCTCATGGCTCTCGTCCTCGACAGGGCCTGTTTCCGAAAAGGCACACGTCCGGCTCCTTGTCCCACATGGAAGTTGGCACCCCTGAAGGATGTTGCTGGTCTTCACCGTCCCCCTGCAGCGTATTCACAGGCACAACAGGATCTGGGACCCGGGCTTGTCCAGAGGAGGAACATCTCATGGCTCTCGTCCTCGGCAGAGCCTGATTCCGGAAAGGCACACGTCCGGCTCCTTGTCCCACACGGAAGGTGGCAGCCCTGAAAGCTGTTGCTGGTCTTCACCGTCCCCCTGCAGCCTATTCACAGGCACAACAGGATCTGGGACCCGGGCTTGCCCAGAGGAGGAACATCTCATGGCTCTCGTCCTCGGCAGGGCCTGATTCCGAAAAGGCACACGTCCGGCTCCTTGTCCCACACGGAAGGTGGCAGCCCTGAAAGCTGTTGCTGGTCTTCACCGTCCCCCTGCAGCCTATTCACAGGCACAACAGGATCTGGGACCCGGGCTTGTCCAGAGGAGGAACATCTAATGGCTCTCGTCCTCGGCAGAGCCTGATTCTGGAAAGGCACACGTCCGGCTCCTTGTCCCACACGGAAGGTGGCAGCCCTGAAAGCTGTTGCTGGTCTTCACCGTCCCCCTGCAGCCTATTCACAGGTACAACAGGATTCAGGACCAGGGCTTGCCCAGAGGAGGAACATCTCATGGCTCTCATCCTCGGCAGAGCCTCTTTCCGAAAAGGCACACGTCCGGCTCCTTGTCCCACACGGAAGGTGGCAGCTCTGAAATCTGTAGCTGGTCTTCACCGTCCCCCTGCAGCCTATTCACAGGTACAACAGGATCTGGGACCCGGGCTTGCCCAGAGGAGGAACATCTCATGGCTCTCGACTTCGGCAGAGCCTGATTTCGGAAAGGCACACGTCCGGCTCCTTGTCCCACACGGAAGGTGGCAGCCCTGAAAGCTGTTGCTGGTCTTCACCGTCCCCCTGCAGCCTATTCACAGGCACAACAGGATCTGGGACCCGGGCTTGCCCAGAGGAGGAACATCTCATGGCTCTCGTCCTCGACAGGGCCTGTTTCCGAAAAGGCACACGTCCGGCTCCTTGTCCCTCATGGAAGTTGGCACCCCTGAAGGATGTTGCTGGTCTTCACCGTCCCCCTGCAGCCTATTCACAGGCACAACAGGATCTGGGACCCGGGCTTGCCCAGAGGAGGAACATCTCATGGCTCTCGTCCTCGGCAGAGCCTGATTCCGAAAAGGCACACGTCCGGCTCCTTGTCCCACACGGAAGTTGGCAGCCCTGAAAGCTGTTGCTGGTCTTCACCGTCCCCCTGCAGCCTATTCACAGGCACAACAGGATTCAGGACCCGAGCACGCCCAGAGGAGGAACATCTCATGGCTCTCTTCCTCGGCAGAGCCCGATTCCGAAAAGGCACACATCCGGCTCCTTGTCCCACACGGAATGTGGCAGCCCTGAAAGATGTTGCTGGTCTTCACCGTGCCCCTGCAGGCTATTCACCGGCACAACAGGATCTGGGACCCGGGCTTGCCCAGAGGAGGAACATCTCATGGCTCACGTCCTCGGAAGGGCCTCTTTTCGAAAAGGCACACGTCCGGCTCCTTGTCCCACACGGAAGGTGGCAGCCCTGAAAGCTGTTGCTGGTCTTCACCGTCCCCCTGCAGCCTATTCACAGGCACAACAGGATCTGGGACCCGGGCTTGCCCAGAGGAGGAACATCTCATGGCTCTCGTCCTCGGCAGAGCCTGATTCCGGAAAGGCACACGTCCGGCTCCTTGTCCCACACGGAAGGTGGCAGCCCTGAAAGCTGTTGCTGGTCTTCACCGTCCCCCTGCAGCCTATTCACAGGCACAACAGGATTCAGGACCCGGGCACGCCCAGAGGAGGAACATCTCATGGCTCTCTTCCTCGGCAGAGCCCGATTCCGAAAAGGCACACATCCGGCTCCTTGTCCCACACGGAAGGTGGCAGCCCTGAAAGCTGTTGCTGGTCTTCACCGTGCCCCTGCAGGCTATTCACAGGCACAACAGGATCTGGGACCCGGGCTTGCCCAGAGGAGGAACATCTCATGGCTCTCGTCCTCGGCAGAGCCTGATTCCGGAAAGGCACACGTCCGGCTCCTTGTCCCACACGGAAGGTGGCAGCCCTGAAAGCTGTTGCTGGTCTTCACCGTCCCCCTGCAGCCTATTCACAGGCACAACAGGATCTGGGACCCGGGCTTGCCCAGAGGAGGAACATCTCATGGCTCTCGTCCTCGACAGGGCCTGTTTCCGAAAAGGCACACGTCCGGCTCCTTGTCCCACATGGAAGTTGGCACCCCTGAAGGATGTTGCTGGTCTTCACCGTCCCCCTGCAGCGTATTCACAGGCACAACAGGATCTGGGACCCGGGCTTGTCCAGAGGAGGAACATCTCAATGCTCTCGTCCTCGGCAGAGCCTGATTCCGGAAAGGCACACGTCCGGCTCCTTGTCCCACACGGAAGGTGGCAGCCCTGAAAGCTGTTGCTGGTCTTCACCGTCCCCCTGCAGCCTATTCACAGGCACAACAGGATCTGGGACCCGGGCTTGCCCAGAGGAGGAACATCTCATGGCTCTCGTCCTCGGCAGGGCCTGATTCCGAAAAGGCACACGTCCGGCTCCTTGTCCCACACGGAAGGTGGCAGCCCTGAAAGCTGTTGCTGGTCTTCACCGTCCCCCTGCAGCCTATTTACAGCTACGACAGGATCTGGGACCCGGGCTTGCCCAGAGGAGGAACATCTCATGGCTCTCGTCCTCGGCAGAGCCTATTTCCGAAAAGGCACACGTCCGGCTCCTTGTCCCACACGGAAGGTGGCAGCCCTGAAAGATGTTGCTGGTCTTCACCGTGCCCCTGCAGGCTATTCACAGGCACAACAGGATCTGGGACCCGGGCTTGCCCAGAGGAGGAACATCTCATGGCTCTCGTCCTCAGCAGGGCCTCTTTTCGAAAAGGCACACGTCCGGCTCCTTGTCCCACACGGAAGGTGGCAGCCCTGAAAGCTGTTGCTGGTCTTCACCGTCCCCCTGCAGCCTATTCACAGGCACAACAGGATCTGGAACCCGGGCTTGCCCAGAGGAGGAACATCTCATGGCTCTCGTCCTCGGCAGGGCCTCTTTCCGAAAAGGCACACGTCCGGCTCCTTGTCCCACACGGAAGGTGGCAGCCCTGAAAGCTGTTGCTGGTCTTCACCGTCCCCCTGCAGCCTATTCACAGGTACAACAGGATTCAGGACCCGGGCTTGCCCAGAGGAGGAACATCTCATGGCTCTCGTCCTCGGCAGAGCCTCTTTCCGAAAAGGCACACGTCCGGCTCCTTGTCCCACACGGAAGGTGGCAGCTCTGAAATCTGTAGCTGGTCTTCAACGTCCCCCTGCAGCCTATTCACAGGTACAACAGGATCTGGGACCCGGGCTTGCCCAGAGGAGGAACATCTCATGGCTCTCGTCTTCGGCAGAGCCTGATTTCGGAAAGGCACACGTCCGGCTCCTTGTCCCACACGGAAGGTGGCAGCCCTGAAAGCTGTTGCTGGTCTTCACCGTCCCCCTGCAGCCTATTCACAGGCACAACAGGATCTGGGACCCGGGCTTGCCCAGAGGAGGAACATCTCATGGCTCTCGTCCTCGGCAGAGCCTGTTTCCGAAAAGGCACACGTCCGGCTCCTTGTCCCACATGGAAGTTGGCACCCCTGAAGGATGTTGCTGGTCTTCACCGTCCCCCTGCAGCGTATTCACAGGCACAATAGGATCTGGGACCCGGGCTTGTCCAGAGGAGGAACATCTCAATGCTCTCGTCCTCGGCAGAGCCTGATTCCGGAAAGGCACACGTCCGGCTCCTTGTCCCACACGGAAGGTGGCAGCCCTGAAAGCTGTTGCTGGTCTTCACCGTCCCCCTGCAGCCTATTCACAGGCACAACAGGATCTGGGACCCGGGCTTGCCCAGAGGAGGAACATCTCATGGCTCTCGTCCTCGGCAGGGCCTGATTCCGAAAAGGCACACGTCCGGCTCCTTGTCCCACACGGAAGGTGGCAGCCCTGAAAGCTGTTGCTGGTCTTCACCGTGCCCCTGCAGGCTATTCACAGGCACAACAGGATCTGGGACCCGGGCTTGCCCAGAGGAGGAACATCTCATGGCTCTCGTCCTCGGCAGAGCCTATTTCCGAAAAGGCACACGTCCGGCTCC
>NW_026060797.1:332500-337500 GCF_929443795.1 Astur gentilis
TCGTCCTCGACAGGGCCTGTTTCCGAAAAGGCACACGTCCGGCTCCTTGTCCCACATGGAAGTTGGCACCCCTGAAGGATGTTGCTGGTCTTCACCGTCCCCCTGCAGCCTATTCACAGGCACAACAGGATCTGGGACCCGGGCTTGCCCAGAGGAGGAACATCTCATGGCTCTCGTCCTCGGCAGAGCCTGATTCCGGAAAGGCACACGTCCGGCTCCTTGTCCCACACGGAAGTTGGCAGCCCTGAAAGCTGTTGCTGGTCTTCACCGTCCCCCTGCAGCCTATTCACAGGCACAACAGGATTCAGGACCCGGGCACGCCCAGAGGAGGAACATCTCATGGCTCTCTTCCTCGGCAGAGCCCGATTCCGAAAAGGCACACATCCGGCTCCTTGTCCCACACGGAATGTGGCAGCCCTGAAAGATGTTGCTGGTCTTCACCGTGCCCCTGCAGGCTATTCACAGGCACAACAGGATCTGGGACCCGGGCTTGCCCAGAGGAGGAACATCTCATGGCTCTCGTCCTCGGAAGGGCCTCTTTTCGAAAAGGCACACGTCCGGCTCCTTGTCCCACACGGAAGGTGGCAGCCCTGAAAGCTGTTGCTGGTCTTCACCGTCCCCCTGCAGCCTATTCACAGGCACAACAGGATCTGGGACCCGGGCTTGCCCAGAGGAGGAACATCTCATGGCTCTCGTCCTCGGCAGAGCCTCTTTCCGAAAAGGCACACGTCCGGCTCCTTGTCCCACACGGAAGGTGGCAGCTCTGAAATCTGTAGCTGGTCTTCACCGTCCCCCTGCAGCCTATTCACAGGTACAACAGGATCTGGGACCCGGGCTTGCCCAGAGGAGGAACATCTCATGGCTCTCGTCTTCGGCAGAGCCTGATTTCGGAAAGGCACACGTCCGGCTCCTTGTCCCACACGGAAGGTGGCAGCCCTGAAAGCTGTTGCTGGTCTTCACCGTCCCCCTGCAGCCTATTCACAGGCACAACAGGATCTGGGACCCGGGCTTGCCCAGAGGAGGAACATCTCATGGCTCTCGTCCTCGACAGGGCCTGTTTCCGAAAAGGCACACGTCCGGCTCCTTGTCCCACATGGAAGTTGGCACCCCTGAAGGATGTTGCTGGTCTTCACCGTCCCCCTGCAGCCTATTCACAGGCACAACAGGATCTGGGACCCGGGCTTGTCCAGAGGAGGAACATCTCATGGCTCTCGTCCTCGGCAGAGCCTGATTCCGGAAAGGCACACGTCCGGCTCCTTGTCCCACACGGAAGGTGGCAGCCCTGAAAGCTGTTGCTGGTCTTCACCGTCCCCCTGCAGCCTATTCACAGGCACAACAGGATCTGGGACCCGGGCTTGCCCAGAGGAGGAACATCTCATGGCTCTCGTCCTCGGCAGGGCCTGATTCCGAAAAGGCACACGTCCGGCTCCTTGTCCCACACGGAAGGTGGCAGCCCTGAAAGCTGTTGCTGGTCTTCACCGTCCCCCTGCAGCCTATTCACAGGCACAACAGGATCTGGGACCCGGGCTTGTCCAGAGGAGGAACATCTCATGGCTCTCGTCCTCGGCAGAGCCTGATTCTGGAAAGGCACACGTCCGGCTCCTTGTCCCACACGGAAGGTGGCAGCCCTGAAAGCTGTTGCTGGTCTTCACCGTCCCCCTGCAGCCTATTCACAGGCACAACAGGATCTGGGACCCGGGCTTGCCCAGAGGAGGAACATCTCATTGCTCTCGTCCTCGACAGGGCCTGTTTCCGAAAAGGCACACGTCCGGCTCCTTGTCCCACATGGAAGTTGGCACCCCTGAAGGATGTTGCTGCTCTTCACCGTCCCCCTGCAGCCTATTCACAGCCACAACAGGATCTGGGACCCGGGCTTGCCCAGAGGAGGAACATCTCATGGCTCTCGTCCTCGGCAGAGCCTGATTCCGTAAAGGCACACGTCCGGCTCCTTGTCCCACACGGAAGTTGGCAGCCCTGAAAGCTGTTGCTGGTCTTCACCGTCCCCCTGCAGCCTATTCACAGGCACAACAGGATTCAGGACCCGGGCACGCCCAGAGGAGGAACATCTCATGGCTCTCTTCCTCGGCAGAGCCCGATTCCGAAAAGGCACACATCCGGTTCCTTGTCCCACACGGAATGTGGCAGCCCTGAAAGATGTTGCTGGTCTTCACCGTGCCCCTGCAGGCTATTCACAGGCACAACAGGATCTGGGACCCGGGCTTGCCCAGAGGAGGAACATCTCATGGCTCTCGTCCTCGGAAGGGCCTCTTTTCGAAAAGGCACACGTCCGGCTCCTTGTCCCACACGGAAGGTGGCAGCCCTGAAAGCTGTTGCTGGTCTTCACCGTCCCCCTGCAGCCTATTCACAGGCACAACAGGATCTGGGACCCGGGCTTGCCCAGAGGAGGAACATCTCATGGCTCTTGTCCTCGGCAGAGCCTGATTCCGGAAAGGCACACGTCCGGCTCCTTGTCCCACACGGAAGGTGGCAGCCCTGAAAGCTGTTGCTGGTCTTCACCGTCCCCCTGCAGCCTATTCACAGGTACAACAGGATTCAGGACCCGGGCTTGCCCAGAGGAGGAACATCTCATGGCTCTCGTCCTCGGCAGAGCCTCTTTCCGAAAAGGCACACGTCCGGCTCCTTGTCCCACACGGAAGGTGGCAGCTCTGAAATCTGTAGCTGGTCTTCACCGTCCCCCTGCAGCCTATTCACAGGTACAACAGGATCTGGGACCCGGGCTTGCCCAGAGGAGGAACATCTCATGGCTCTCGTCTTCGGCAGAGCCTGATTTCGGAAAGGCACACGTCCGGCTCCTTGTCCCACACGGAAGGTGGCAGCCCTGAAAGCTGTTGCTGGTCTTCACCGTCCCCCTGCAGCCTATTCACAGGCACAACAGGATCTGGGACCCGGGCTTGCCCAGAGGAGGAACATCTCATGGCTCTCGTCCTCGACAGGGCCTGTTTCCGAAAAGGCACACGTCCGGCTCCTTGTCCCACATGGAAGTTGGCACCCCTGAAGGATGTTGCTGGTCTTCACCGTCCCCCTGCAGCGTATTCACAGGCACAACAGGATCTGGGACCCGGGCTTGTCCAGAGGAGGAACATCTCATGGCTCTCGTCCTCGGCAGAGCCTGATTCCGGAAAGGCACACGTCCGGCTCCTTGTCCCACACGGAAGGTGGCAGCCCTGAAAGCTGTTGCTGGTCTTCACCGTCCCCCTGCAGCCTATTCACAGGCACAACAGGATCTGGGACCCGGGTTTGCCCAGAGGAGGAACATCTCATGGCTCTCGTCCTCGGCAGGGCCTGATTCCGAAAAGGCACACGTCCGGCTCCTTGTCCCACACGGAAGGTGGCAGCCCTGAAAGCTGTTGCTGGTCTTCACCGTCCCCCTGCAGCCTATTCACAGGCACAACAGGATCTGGGACCCGGGCTTGTCCAGAGGAGGAACATCTCATGGCTCTCGTCCTCGGCAGAGCCTGATTCTGGAAAGGCACACGTCCGGCTCCTTGTCCCACACGGAAGGTGGCAGCCCTGAAAGCTGTTGCTGGTCTTCACCGTCCCCCTGCAGCCTATTCACAGGTACAACAGGATTCAGGACCAGGGCTTGCCCAGAGGAGGAACATCTCATGGCTATCATCCTCGGCAGAGCCTCTTTCCGAAAAGGCACACGTCCGGCTCCTTGTCCCACACGGAAGGTGGCAGCCCTGAAAGCTGTTGCTGGTCTTCACCGTCCCCCTGCAGCCTATTCACAGGCACAACAGGATCTGGGACCCGGGCTTGCCCAGAGGAGGAACATCTCATGGCTCTCGTCCTCGACAGGGCCTGTTTCAGAAAAGGCACACGTCCGGCTCCTTGTCCCACATGGAAGTTGGCACCCCTGAAGGATATTGCTGGTCTTCACCGTCCCCCTGCAGCCTATTCACAGGCACAACAGGATCTGGGACCCGGGCTTGCCCAGAGGAGGAACATCTCATGGCTCTCGTCCTCGGCAGAGCCTGATTCCGGAAAGGCACACGTCCGGCTCCTTGTCCCACACGGAAGGTGGCAGCCCTGAAAGCTGTTGCTGGTCTTCACCGTCCCCCTGCAGCCTATTCACAGGCACAACAGGATTCAGGACCCGGGCACGCCCAGAGGAGGAACATCTCATGGCTCTCTTCCTCGGCAGAGCCCGATTCCGAAAAGGCACACATCCGGCTCCTTGTCCCACACGGAATGTGGCAGCCCTGAAAGATGTTGCTGGTCTTCACCGTGCCCCTGCAGGCTATTCACAGGCACAACAGGATCTGGGACCCGGGCTTGCCCAGAGGAGGAACATCTCATGGCTCTCGTCCTCGGAAGGGCCTCTTTTCGAAAAGGCACACGTCCGGCTCCTTGTCCCACACGGAAGGTGGCAGCCCTGAAAGCTGTTGCTGGTCTTCACCGTCCCCCTGCAGCCTATTCACAGGCACAACAGGATCTGGGACCCGGGCTTGCCCAGAGGAGGAACATCTCATGGCTCTCGTCCTCGGCAGAGCCTGATTCCGGAAAGGCACACGTCCGGCTCCTTGTCCCACACGGAAGGTGGCAGCCCTGAAAGCTGTTGCTGGTCTTCACCGTCCCCCTGCAGCCTATTCACAGGTACAACAGGATTCAGGACCCGGGCTTGCCCAGAGGAGGAACATCTCATGGCTCTCGTCCTCGGCAGAGCCTCTTTCCGAAAAGGCACACGTCCGGCTCCTTGTCCCACACGGAAGGTGGCAGCTCTGAAATCTGTAGCTGGTCTTCACCGTCCCCCTGCAGCCTATTCACAGGTACAACAGGATCTGGGACCCGGGCTTGCCCAGAGGAGGAACATCTCATGGCTCTCGTCTTCGGCAGAGCCTGATTTCGGAAAGGCACACGTCCGGCTCCTTGTCCCACACGGAAGGTGGCAGCCCTGAAAGCTGTTGCTGGTCTTCACCGTCCCCCTGCAGCCTATTCACAGGCACAACAGGATCTGGGACCCGGGCTTGCCCAGAGGA
>NW_026060797.1:345000-355000 GCF_929443795.1 Astur gentilis
CCCCCTGCAGCCTATTCACAGGCACAACAGGATTCAGGACCCGGGCACGCCCAGAGGAGGAACATCTCATGGCTCTCTTCCTCGGCAGAGCCCGATTCCGAAAAAGCACACATCCGGCTCCTTGTCCCACACGGAATGTGGCAGCCCGGAAAGATGTTGCTGGTCTTCACCGTGCCCCTGCAGGCTATTCACAGGCACAACAGGATCTGGGACCCGGGCTTGCCCAGAGGAGGAACTTCTCATGGCTCTCGTCCTCGGAAGGGCCTCTTTTCGAAAAGGCACACGTCCGGCTCCTTGTCCCACACGGAAGGTGGCAGCCCTGAAAGCTGTTGCTGGTCTTCACCGTCCCCCTGCAGCCTATTCACAGGCACAACAGGATCTGGGACCCGGGCACGCCCAGAGGAGGAACATCTCATGGCTCTCGTCCTCGGCAGAGCCTGATTCCAGAAAGGCACACGTCCGGCTCCTTGTCCCACACGGAAGGTGGCAGCCCTGAAAGCTGTTGCTGGTCTTCACCGTCCCCCTGCAGCCTATTCACAGGTACAACAGGATTCAGGACCCGGGCTTGCCCAGAGGAGGAACATCTCATGGCTCTCGTCCTCGGCAGAGCCTCTTTCCGAAAAGGCACACGTCCGGCTCCTTGTCCCACACGGAAGGTGGCAGCTCTGAAATCTGTAGCTGGTCTTCACCGTCCCCCTGCAGCCTATTCACAGGTACAACAGGATCTGGGACCCGGGCTTGCCCAGAGGAGGAACATCTCATGGCTCTCGTCTTCGGCAGAGCCTGATTTCGGAAAGGCACACGTCCGGCTCCTTGTCCCACACGGAAGGTGGCAGCCCTGAAAGCTGTTGCTGGTCTTCACCGTCCCCCTGAAGCCTATTCACAGGCACAACAGGATCTGGGACCCGGGCTTGCCCAGAGGAGGAACATCTCATGGCTCTCGTCCTCGACAGGGCCTGTTTCCGAAAAGGCACACGTCCGGCTCCTTGTCCCACATGGAAGTTGGCACCCCTGAAGGATGTTGCTGGTCTTCACCGTCCCCCTGCAGCGTATTCACAGGCACAACAGGATCTGGGACCCGGGCTTGTCCAGAGGAGGAACATCTCATGGCTCTCGTCCTCGGCAGAGCCTGATTCCGGAAAGGCACACGTCCGGCTCCTTGTCCCACACGGAAGGTGGCAGCCCTGAAAGCTGTTGCTGGTCTTCACCGTCCCCCTGCAGCCTATTCACAGGTACAACAGGATCTGGGACCTGGGCTTGCCCAGAGGAGGAACATCTCATGGCTCTCGTCTTCAGCATAGCCTGATTTCGGAAAGGCACACGTCCGGCTCCTTGTCCCACACGGAAGGTGGCAGCCCTGAAAGCTGTTGCTGGTCTTCACCGTCCCCCTGCAGCCTATTCACAGGCACAACAGGATCTGGGACCCGGGCTTGCCCAGAGGAGGAAAATCTCATGGCTCTCGTCCTCGGCAGAGCCTGATTCCGGAAAGGCACACGTCCGGCTCCTTGTCCCACACGGAAGGTGGCAGCCCTGAAAGCTGTTGCTGGTCTTCACCGTCCCCCTGCAGCCTATTCACAGGCACAACAGGATTCAGGACCCGGGCATGCCCAGAGATGGAACATCTCATGGCTCTCTTTCTCGGCAGAGCCCGATTCCGAAAAGGCACACGTCCGGCTGCTTGTCCCACAAGGAAGGTCGCAGCCCTGAAAGCTGTTGCTGGTCTTCACCGTCCCCCTGCAGCCTATTCACAGGTACGACAGGATCTGGGACCCGGGCTTGCCCAGAGGAGGAACATCTCATGGCTCTCGTCCTCGGCAGAGCCTATTTCCGAAAAGGCACACGTCCGGCTCCTTGTCCCACACGGAAGGTGGCAGCCCTGAAAGCTGTTGCTGGTCTTCACCGTCCCCCTGCAGCCTATTCACAGGTACAACAGGATTCAGGACCCGGGCTTGCCCAGAGGAGGAACTTCTCATGGCTCTCGTCCTCGGAAGGGCCTCTTTTCGAAAAGGCACACGTCCGGCTCCTTGTCCCACACGGAAGGTGGCAGCCCTGAAAGCTGTTGCTGGTCTTCACCGTCCCCCTGCAGCCTATTCACAGGCACAACAGGATCTGGGACCCGGGCTTGCCCAGAGGAGGAACATCTCATGGCTCTCGTCCTCGGCAGAGCCTGATTCCAGAAAGGCACACGTCCGGCTCCTTGTCCCACACGGAAGGTGGCAGCCCTGAAAGCTGTTGCTGGTCTTCACCGTCCCCCTGCAGCCTATTCACAGGTACAACAGGATTCAGGACCCGGGCTTGCCCAGAGGAGGAACATCTCATGGCTCTCGTCCTCGGCAGAGCCTCTTTCCGAAAAGGCACACGTCCGGCTCCTTGTCCCACACGGAAGGTGGCAGCTCTGAAATCTGTAGCTGGTCTTCACCGTCCCCCTGCAGCCTATTCACAGGTACAACAGGATCTGGGACCCGGGCTTGCCCAGAGGAGGAACATCTCATGGCTCTCGTCTTCGGCAGAGCCTGATTTCGGAAAGGCACACGTCCGGCTCCTTGTCCCACACGGAAGGTGGCAGCCCTGAAAGCTGTTGCTGGTCTTCACCGTCCCCCTGCAGCCTATTCACAGGCACAACAGGATCTGGGACCCGGGCTTGCCCAGAGGAGGAACATCTCATGGCTCTCGTCCTCGACAGGGCCTGTTTCCGAAAAGGCACACGTCCGGCTCCTTGTCCCACATGGAAGTTGGCACCCCTGAAGGATGTTGCTGGTCTTCACCGTCCCCCTGCAGCGTATTCACAGGCACAACAGGATCTGGGACCCGGGCTTGTCCAGAGGAGGAACATCTCATGGCTCTCGTCCTCGGCAGAGCCTGATTCCGGAAAGGCACACGTCCGGCTCCTTGTCCCACACGGAAGGTGGCAGCCCTGAAAGCTGTTGCTGGTCTTCACCGTCCCCCTGCAGCCTATTCACAGGTACAACAGGATCTGGGACCTGGGCTTGCCCAGAGGAGGAACATCTCATGGCTCTCGTCTTCTGCATAGCCTGATTTCGGAAAGGCACACGTCCGGCTCCTTGTCCCACACGGAAGGTGGCAGCCCTGAAAGCTGTTGCTGGTCTTCACCGTCCCCCTGCAGCCTATTCACAGGCACAACAGGATCTGGGATACGGGCTTGCCCAGAGGAGGAAAATCTCATGGCTCTCGTCCTCGGCAGAGCCTGATTCCGGAAAGGCACACGTCCGGCTCCTTGTCCCACACGGAAGGTGGCAGCCCTGAAAGCTGTTGCTGGTCTTCACCGTCCCCCTGCAGCCTATTCACAGGCACAACAGGATTCAGGACCCGGGCTTGCCCAGAGATGGAACATCTCATGGCTCTCTTTCTCGGCAGAGCCCGATTCCGAAAAGGCACACGTCCGGCTGCTTGTCCCACAAGGAAGGTCGCAGCCCTGAAAGCTGTTGCTGGTCTTCACCGTCCCCCTGCAGCCTATTCACAGGTACGACAGGATCTGGGACCCGGGCTTGCCCAGAGGAGGAACATCTCATGGCTCTCGTCCTCGGCAGAGCCTATTTCCGAAAAGGCACACGTCCGGCTCCTTGTCCCACACGGAAGGTGGCAGCCCTGAAAGCTGTTGCTGGTCTTCACCGTCCCCCTGCAGCCTATTCACAGGTACAACAGGATTCAGGACCCGGGCTTGCCCAGAGGAGGAACTTCTCATGGCTCTTGTCCTCGGCAGAGCCTCTTCCCGAAAAGGCACACGGCTGGCTCCTTGTCCCACACGGAAGGGGGCAGCCCTGAAAGCTGTTGCTGGTCTTCACCGTCCCCCTGCAGCCTATTCACAGGCACAACAGGATCTGGGACCCGGGCTTGCCCAGAGGAGGAACATCTCATGGCTCTCGTCCTCGGCAGAGCCTGATTCCGGAAAGGCACACGTCCGGCTCCTTGTCCCACACGGAAGGTGGCAGCCCTGAAAGCTGTTGCTGGTCTTCACCGTCCCCCTGCAGCCTATTCACAGGCACAACAGGATTCAGGACCCGGGCACGCCCAGAGGAGGAACATCTCATGGCTCTCATCCTCGGCATAGCCCGATTCCGAAAAGGCACACATCCGGCTCCTTGTCCCACACGGAATGTGGCAGCCCTGAAAGATGTTGCTGGTCTTCACCGTGCCCCTGCAGGCTATTCACAGGCACAACAGGATCTGGGACCCGGGCTTGCCCAGAGGAGGAACATCTCATGGCTCTCGTCCTCGGAAGGGCCTCTTTTCGAAAAGGCACACGTCCGGCTCCTTGTCCCACACGGAAGGTGGCAGCCCTGAAAGCTGTTGCTGGTCTTCACCGTCCCCCTGCAGCCTATTCACAGGCACAACAGGATCTGGGACCCGGGCTTGCCCAGAGGAGGAACATCTCATGGCTCTCGTCCTCGGCAGAGCCTGATTCCGGAAAGGCACACGTCCGGCTCCTTGTCCCACACGGAAGGTGGCAGCCCTGAAAGCTGTTGCTGGTCTTCACCGTCCCCCTGCAGCCTATTCACAGGTACAACAGGATTCAGGACCCGGGCTTGCCCAGAGGAGGAACATCTCATGGCTCTCGTCCTCGGCAGAGCCTCTTTCCGAAAAGGCACACGTCCGGCTCCTCGTCCCACACGGAAGGTGGCAGCTCTGAAATCTGTAGCTGGTCTTCACTGTCCCCCTGCAGCCTATTCACAGGTACAACAGGATCTGGGACCCGGGCTTGCCCAGAGGAGGAACATCTCATGGCTCTCGTCTTCGGCAGAGCCTGATTTCGGAAAGGCACACGTCCGGCTCCTTGTCCCACACGGAAGGTGGCAGCCCTGAAAGCTGTTGCTGGTCTTCACCGTCCCCCTGCAGCCTATTCACAGGCACAACAGGATCTGGGACCCGGGCTTGCCCAGAGGAGGAACATCTCATGGCTCTCGTCCTCGTCAGGGCCTGTTTCCGAAAAGGCACACGTCCGGCTCCTTGTCCCACATGGAAGTTGGCACCCCTGAAGGATGTTGCTGGTCTTCACCGTCCCCCTGCAGCGTATTCACAGGCACAACAGGATCTGGGACCCGGGCTTGTCCAGAGGAGGAACATCTCATGGCTCTCGTCCTCGGCAGAGCCTGATTCCGGAAAGGCACACGTCCGGCTCCTTGTCCCACACGGAAGGTGGCAGCCCTGAAAGCTGTTGCTGGTCTTCACCGTCCCCCTGCAGCCTATTCACAGGCACAACAGGATCTGGGACCCGGGCTTGCCCAGAGGAGGAACATCTCATGGCTCTCGTCCTCGGCAGGGCCTGATTCCGAAAAGGCACACGTCCGGCTCCTTGTCCCACACGGAAGGTGGCAGCCCTGAAAGCTGTTGCTGGTCTTCACCGTCCCCCTGCAGCCTATTCACAGGCACAACAGGATCTGGGACCCGGGCTTGTCCAGAGGAGGAACATCTCATGGCTCTCGTCCTCGGCAGAGCCTGATTCTGGAAAGGCACACGTCCGGCTCCTTGTCCCACACGGAAGGTGGCAGCCCTGAAAGCTGTTGCTGGTCTTCACCGTCCCCCTGCAGCCTATTCACAGGTACAACAGGATTCAGGACCAGGGCTTGCCCAGAGGAGGAACATCTCATGGCTCTCATCCTCGGCAGAGCCTCTTTCCGAAAAGGCACACGTCCGGCTCCTTGTCCCACACGGAAGGTGGCAGCTCTGAAATCTGTAGCTGGTCTTCACCGTCCCCCTGCAGCCTATTCACAGGTACAACAGGATCTGGGACCCGGGCTTGCCCAGAGGAGGAACATCTCATGGCTCTCGACTTCGGCAGAGCCTGATTTCGGAAAGGCACACGTCCGGCTCCTTGTCCCACACGGAAGGTGGCAGCCCTGAAAGCTGTTGCTGGTCTTCACCGTCCCCCTGCAGCCTATTCACAGGCACAACAGGATCTGGGACCCGGGCTTGCCCAGAGGAGGAACATCTCATGGCTCTCGTCCTCGACAGGGCCTGTTTCCGAAAAGGCACACGTCCGGCTCCTTGTCCCACATGGAAGTTGGCACCCCTGAAGGATGTTGCTGGTCTTCACCGTCCCCCTGCAGCCTATTCACAGGCACAACAGGATCTGGGACCCGGGCTTGCCCAGAGGAGGAACATCTCATGGCTCTCGTCCTCGGCAGAGCCTGATTCCGGAAAGGCACACGTCCGGCTCCTTGTCCCACACGGAAGTTGGCAGCCCTGAAAGCTGTTGCTGGTCTTCACCGTCCCCCTGCAGCCTATTCACAGGCACAACAGGATTCAGGACCCGGGCACGCCCAGAGGAGGAACATCTCATGGCTCTCTTCCTCGGCAGAGCCCGATTCCGAAAAGGCACACATCCGGCTCCTTGTCCCACACGGAATGTGGCAGCCCTGAAAGATGTTGCTGGTCTTCACCGTGCCCCTGCAGGCTATTCACAGGCACAACAGGATCTGGGACCCGGGCTTGCCCAGAGGAGGAACATCTCATGGCTCTCGTCCTCGGAAGGGCCTCTTTTCGAAAAGGCACACGTCCGGCTCCTTGTCCCACACGGAAGGTGGCAGCCCTGAAAGCTGTTGCTGGTCTTCACCGTCCCCCTGCAGCCTATTCACAGGCACAACAGGATCTGGGACCCGGGCTTGCCCAGAGGAGGAACATCTCATGGCTCTCGTCCTCGGCAGAGCCTGATTCCGGAAAGGCACACGTCCGGCTCCTTGTCCCACACGGAAGGTGGCAGCCCTGAAAGCTGTTGCTGGTCTTCACCGTCCCCCTGCAGCCTATTCACAGGCACAACAGGATTCAGGACCCGGGCACGCCCAGAGGAGGAACATCTCATGGCTCTCTTCCTCGGCAGAGCCCGATTCCGAAAAGGCACACGTCCGGCTCCTTGTCCCACACGGAAGGTGGCAGCCCTGAAAGATGTTGCTGGTCTTCACCGTCCCCCTGCAGGCTATTCACAGGCACAACAGGATCTGGGACCCGGGCTTGCCCAGAGGAGGAACATCTCATGGCTCTCGTCCTCGGCAGAGCCTCTTTCCGAAAAGGCACACGTCCGGCTCCTTGTCCCACACGGAAGGTGGCAGCTCTGAAATCTGTAGCTGGTCTTCACCGTCCCCCTGCAGCCTATTCACAGGTACAACAGGATCTGGGACCCGGGCTTGCCCAGAGGAGGAACATCTCATGGCTCTCGTCTTCGGCAGAGCCTGATTTCGGAAAGGCACACGTCCGGCTCCTTGTCCCACACGGAAGGTGGCAGCCCTGAAAGCTGTTGCTGGTCTTCACCGTCCCCCTGCAGCCTATTCACAGGCACAACAGGATCTGGGACCCGGGCTTGCCCAGAGGAGGAACATCTCATGGCTCTCGTCCTCGACAGGGCCTGTTTCCGAAAAGGCACACGTCCGGCTCCTTGTCCCACATGGAAGTTGGCACCCCTGAAGGATGTTGCTGGTCTTCACCGTCCCCCTGCAGCGTATTCACAGGTACAACAGGATCTGGGACCCGGGCTTGTCCAGAGGAGGAACATCTCAATGCTCTCGTCCTCGGCAGAGCCTGATTCCGGAAAGGCACACGTCCGGCTCCTTGTCCCACACGGAAGGTGGCAGCCCTGAAAGCTGTTGCTGGTCTTCACCGTCCCCCTGCAGCCTATTCACAGGCACAACAGGATCTGGGACCCGGGCTTGCCCAGAGGAGGAACATCTCATGGCTCTCGTCCTCGACAGGGCCTGTTTCAGAAAAGGCACACGTCCGGCTCCTTGTCCCACATGGAAGTTGGCACCCCTGAAGGATGTTGCTGGTCTTCACCGTCCCCCTGCAGCCTATTCACAGGCACAACAGGATCTGGGACCCGGGCTTGCCCAGAGGAGGAACATCTCATGGCTCTCGTCCTCGGCAGAGCCTGATTCCGGAAAGGCACACGTCCGGCTCCTTGTCCCACACGGAAGTTGGCAGCCCTGAAAGCTGTTGCTGGTCTTCACCGTCCCCCTGCAGCCTATTCACAGGCACAACAGGATTCAGGACCCGGGCACGCCCAGAGGAGGAACATCTCATGGCTCTCTTCCTCGGCAGAGCCCGATTCCGAAAAGGCACACATCCGGCTCCTTGTCCCACACGGAATGTGGCAGCCCTGAAAGATGTTGCTGGTCTTCACCGTGCCCCTGCAGGCTATTCACAGGCACAACAGGATCTGGGACCCGGGCTTGCCCAGAGGAGGAACATCTCATGGCTCTCGTCCTCGGAAGGGCCTCTTTTCGAAAAGGCACACGTCCGGCTCCTTGTCCCACACGGAAGGTGGCAGCCCTGAAAGCTGTTGCTGGTCTTCACCGTCCCCCTGCAGCCTATTCACAGGCACAACAGGATCTGGGACCCGGGCTTGCCCAGAGGAGGAACATCTCATGGCTCTCGTCCTCGGCAGAGCCTGATTCCGGAAAGGCACACGTCCGGCTCCTTGTCCCACACGGAAGGTGGCAGCCCTGAAAGCTGTTGCTGGTCTTCACCATCCCCCTGCAGCCTATTCACAGGTACAACAGGATTCAGGACCCGGGCTTGCCCAGAGGAGGAACATCTCATGGCTCTCGTCCTCGGCAGAGCCTCTTTCCGAAAAGGCACACGTCCGGCTCCTTGTCCCACACGGAAGGTGGCAGCTCTGAAATCTGTAGCTGGTCTTCACCGTCCCCCTGCAGCCTATTCACAGGTACAACAGGATCTGGGACCCGGGCTTGCCCAGAGGAGGAACATCTCATGGCTCTCGTCTTCGGCAGAGCCTGATTTCGGAAAGGCACACGTCCGGCTCCTTGTCCCACACGGAAGGTGGCAGCCCTGAAAGCTGTTGCTGGTCTTCACCGTCCCCCTGCAGCCTATTCACAGGCACAACAGGATCTGGGACCCGGGCTTGCCCAGAGGAGGAACATCTCATGGCTCTCGTCCTCGACAGGGCCTGTTTCCGAAAAGGCACACGTCCGGCTCCTTGTCCCACATGGAAGTTGGCACCCCTGAAGGATGTTGCTGGTCTTCACCGTCCCCCTGCAGCGTATTCACAGGCACAACAGGATCTGGGACCCGGGCTTGTCCAGAGGAGGAACATCTCAATGCTCTCGTCCTCGGCAGAGCCTGATTCCGGAAAGGCACACGTCCGGCTCCTTGTCCCACACGGAAGGTGGCAGCCCTGAAAGCTGTTGCTGGTCTTCACCGTCCCCCTGCAGCCTATTCACAGGCACAACAGGATCTGGGACCCGGGCTTGCCCAGAGGAGGAACATCTCATGGCTCTCGTCCTCGGCAGGGCCTGATTCCGAAAAGGCACACGTCCGGCTCCTTGTCCCACACGGAAGGTGGCAGCCCTGAAAGCTGTTGCTGGTCTTCACCGTCCCCCTGCAGCCTATTTACAGCTACGACAGGATCTGGGACCCGGGCTTGCCCAGAGGAGGAACATCTCATGGCTCTCGTCCTCGGCAGAGCCTATTTCCGAAAAGGCACACGTCCGGCTCCTTGTCCCACACGGAAGGTGGCAGCCCTGAAAGATGTTGCTGGTCTTCACCGTGCCCCTGCAGGCTATTCACAGGCACAACAGGATCTGGGACCCGGGCTTGCCCAGAGGAGGAACATCTCATGGCTCTCGTCCTCGGCAGGGCCTCTTTTCGAAAAGGCACACGTCCGGCTCCTTGTCCCACACGGAAGGTGGCAGCCCTGAAAGCTGTTGCTGGTCTTCACCGTCCCCCTGCAGCCTATTCACAGGCACAACAGGATCTGGAACCCGGGCTTGCCCAGAGGAGGAACATCTCATGGCTCTCGTCCTCGGCAGGGCCTGTTTCCGAAAAGGCACACGTCCGGCTCCTTGTCCCACACGGAAGGTGGCAGCCCTGAAAGCTCTTGCTGGTCTTCACCGTCCCCCTGCAGCCTATTCACAGGTACAACAGGATTCAGGACCCGGGCTTGCCCAGAGGAGGAACATATCATGGCTCTCGTCCTCGGCAGAGCCTATTTCTTAAAAGTCACACGTCCAGCTCCTTTTCCCACACGGAAGGT
>NW_026060797.1:372500-382500 GCF_929443795.1 Astur gentilis
CCCTGAAAGCTGTTGCTGGTCTTCACCGTCCCCCTGCAGCCTATTCACAGGCACAACAGGATCTGGGACCCGGGCTTGTCCAGAGGAGGAACATCTCATGGCTCTCGTCCTCGGCAGAGCCTGATTCTGGAAAGGCACACGTCCGGCTCCTTGTCCCACACGGAAGGTGGCAGCCCTGAAAGCTGTTGCTGGTCTTCACCGTCCCCCTGCAGCCTATTCACAGGTACAACAGGATTCAGGACCAGGGCTTGCCCAGAGGAGGAACATCTCATGGCTCTCATCCTCGGCAGAGCCTCTTTCCGAAAAGGCACACGTCCGGCTCCTTGTCCCACACGGAAGGTGGCAGCTCTGAAATCTGTAGCTGGTCTTCACCGTCCCCCTGCAGCCTATTCACAGGTACAACAGGATCTGGGACCCGGGCTTGCCCAGAGGAGGAACATCTCATGGCTCTCGTCTTCGGCAGAGCCTGATTTCGGAAAGGCACACGTCCGGCTCCTTGTCCCACACGGAAGGTGGCAGCCCTGAAAGCTATTGCTGGTCTTCACCGTCCCCCTGCAGCCTATTCACAGGCACAAAGGATCTGGGACCCGGGCTTGCCCAGAGGAGGAACATCTCATGGCTCTCGTCCTCGACAGGGCCTGTTTCCGAAAAGGCACACGTCCGGCTCCTTGTCCCACATGGAAGTTGGCACCCCTGAAGGATGTTGCTGGTCTTCACCGTCCCCCTGCAGCCTATTCACAGGCACAACAGGATCTGGGACCCGGGCTTGCCCAGAGGAGGAACATCTCATGGCTCTCGTCCTCGGCAGAGCCTGATTCCGGAAAGGCACACGTCCGGCTCCTTGTCCCACACGGAAGTTGGCACCCCTGAAGGATGTTGCTGGTCTTCACCGTCCCCCTGCAGCCTATTCACAGGCACAACAGGATTCAGGACCCGGGCACGCCCAGAGGAGGAACATCTCATGGCTCTCTTCCTCGGCAGAGCCCGATTCCGAAAAGGCACACATCCGGCTCCTTGTCCCACACTGAATGTGGCAGCCCTGAAAGATGTTGCTGGTCTTCACCGTGCCCCTGCAGGCTATTCACAGGCACAACAGGATCTGGGACCCGGGCTTGCCCAGAGGAGGAACATCTCATGGCTCTCGTCCTCGGAAGGGCCTCTTTTCGAAAAGGCACACGTCCGGCTCCTTGTCCCACACGGAAGGTGGCAGCCCTGAAGCTGTTGCTTCACCGTCCCCCTGCAGCCTATTCACAGGTACGACAGGATCTGGGACCCGGGCTTGCCCAGAGGAGGAACATCTCATGGCTCTCGTCCTCGGAAGGGCCTCTTTTCGAAAAGGCACACGTCCGGCTCCTTGTCCCACACGGAAGGTGGCAGCCCTGAAGCTGTTGCTTCACCGTCCCCCTGCAGCCTATTCACAGGTACGACAGGATCTGGGACCCGGGCTTGCCCAGAGGAGGAACATCTCAATGCTCTCGTCCTCGGCAGAGCCTGATTCCGGAAAGGCACACGTCCGGCTCCTTGTCCCACACGGAAGGTGGCAGCCCTGAAAGCTGTTGCTGGTCTTCACCGTCCCCCTGCAGCCTATTCACAGGCACAACAGGATCTGGGACCCGGGCTTGCCCAGAGGAGGAACATCTCATGGCTCTCGTCCTCGACAGGGCCTGTTTCCGAAAAGGCACACGTCCGGCTCCTTGTCCCACACGGAATGTGGCAGTCCTGAAAGATGTTGCTGGTCTTCACCGTCCCCCTGCAGGCTATTCACAGGCACAACAGGATCTGGGACCCGGGCTTGCCCAGAGGAGGAACATCTCATGGCTCTCGTCCTCGACAGGGCCTGTTTCCGAAAAGGCACACGTCCGGCTCCTTGTCCCACATGGAAGTTGGCACCCCTGAAGGATGTTGCTGGTCTTCACCGTCCCCCTGCAGCGTATTCACAGGCACAACAGGATCTGGGACCCGGGCTTGTCCAGAGGAGGAACATCTCAATGCTCTCGTCCTCGGCAGAGCCTGATTCCGGAAAGGCACACGTCCGGCTCCTTGTCCCACACGGAAGGTGGCAGCCCTGAAAGCTGTTGCTGGTCTTCACCGTCCCCCTGCAGCCTATTCACAGGCACAACAGGATCTGGGACCCGGGCTTGCCCAGAGGAGGAACATCTCATGGCTCTCGTCCTCGGCAGGGCCTGATTCCGAAAAGGCACACGTCCGGCTCCTTGTCCCACACGGAAGGTGGCAGCCCTGAAAGCTGTTGCTGGTCTTCACCATCCCCCTGCAGCCTATTTACAGCTACGACAGGATCTGGGACCCGGGCTTGCCCAGAGGAGGAACATCTCATGGCTCTCGTCCTCGGCAGAGCCTATTTCCGAAAAGGCACACGTCCGGCTCCTTGTCCCACACGGAAGGTGGCAGCCCTGAAAGATGTTGCTGGTCTTCACCGTGCCCCTGCAGGCTATTCACAGGCACAACAGGATCTGGGACCCGGGCTTGCCCAGAGGAGGAACATCTCATGGCTCTCGTCCTCGGCAGGGCCTCTTTTCGAAAAGGCACACGTCCGGCTCCTTGTCCCACACGGAAGGTGGCAGCCCTGAAAGCTGTTGCTGGTCTTCACCGTCCCCCTGCAGCCTATTCACAGGCACAACAGGATCTGGAACCCGGGCTTGCCCAGAGGAGGAACATCTCATGGCTCTCGTCCTCGGCAGGGCCTCTTTCCGAAAAGGCACACGTCCGGCTCCTTGTCCCACACGGAAGGTGGCAGCCCTGAAAGCTGTTGCTGGTCTTCACCGTCCCCCTGCAGCCTATTCACAGGTACAACAGGATTCAGGACCCGGGCTTGCCCAGAGGAGGAACATATCATGGCTCTCGTCCTCGGCAGAGCCTATTTCTGAAAAGTCACACGTCCGGCTCCTTGACCCACACGGAAGGTGGCAGGCCGGAAAGCTGTTGCTGGTCTTCACCGTCCCCCTGCAGCCTATTCACAGGCACAACAGGATCTGGGACCTGGGCTTGCCCAGAGGAGGAACATCTCATGGCTCTCGTCTTCAGCATAGCCTGATTTCGGAAAGGCACACGTCCGGCTCCTTGTCCCACACGGAAGGTGGCAGCCCTGAAAGCTGTTGCTGGTCTTCACCGTCCCCCTGCAGCCTATTCACAGGCACAACAGGATCTGGGACCCGGGCTTGCCCAGAGGAGGAACTTCTCATGGCTCTTGTCCTCGGTAGAGCCTCTTCCCGAAAAGGCACACGGCTGGCTCCTTGTCCCACACGGAAGGGGGCAGCCCTGAAAGCTGTTGCTGGTCTTCACCGTCCCCCTGCAGCCTATTCACAGGCACAACAGGATTCAGGACCCGGGCTTGGCCAGAGGAGGAACATCTCATGGCTCTCTTCCTCGGCAGAGCCTATTTCTGAAAAGTCACACGTCCGGCTCCTTGTCCCACACGGAAGGTGGCAGCCCTGAAAGCTGTTGCTGGTCTTCACCGTCCCCCTGCAGCCTATTCACAGGCACAACAGGATTCAGGACCCGGGCATGCCCAGAGATGGAACATCTCATGGCTCTCATCCTCGGCAGAGCCCGATTCCGAAAAGGCACACGTCCGGCTGCTTGTCCCACAAGGAAGGTGGCAGCCCTGAAAGCTGTTGCTGGTCTTCACCGTCCCCCTGCAGCCTATTCACAGGTACGACAGGATATGGGACCCGGGCTTGCCCAGAGGAGGAACATCTCATGGCTCTCGTCCTCGGCAGAGCCTATTTCCGAAAAGGCACACGTCCGGCTCCTTGTCCCACACGGAAGGTGGCAGCCCTGAAAGCTGTTGCTGGTCTTCACCGTCCCCCTGCAGCCTATTCACAGGTACAACAGGATTCAGGACCCGGGCTTGCCCAGAGGAGGAACATCTCATGGCTCTCGTCCTCGGCAGAGCCTATTTCCGAAAAGGCACACGTCCGGCTCCTTGTCCCACACGGAAGGGGGCAGCCCTGAAAGCTGTTGCTGGTCTTCACCGTCCCCCTGCAGCCTATTCACAGGCACAACAGGATCTGGGACCCGGGCTTGCCCAGAGGAGGAACATCTCATGGCTCTCGTCCTCGGCAGAGCCTGATTCCGGAAAGGCACACGTCCGGCTCCTTGTCCCACACGGAAGTTGGCAGCCCTGAAAGCTGTTGCTGGTCTTCACCGTCCCCCTGAAGCCTATTCACAGGCACAACAGGATTCAGGACCCGGGCACGCCCAGAGGAGGAACATCTCATGGCTCTCTTCCTCGGCAGAGCCCGATTCCGAAAAAGCACACATCCGGCTCCTTGTCCCACACGGAATGTGGCAGCCCGGAAAGATGTTGCTGGTCTTCACCGTGCCCCTGCAGGCTATTCACAGGCACAACAGGATCTGGGACCCGGGCTTGCCCAGAGGAGGAACATCTCATGGCTCTCGTCCTCGGAAGGGCCTCTTTTCGAAAAGGCACACGTCCGGCTCCTTGTCCCACACGGAAGGTGGCAGCCCTGAAAGCTGTTGCTGGTCTTCACCGTCCCCCTGCAGCCTATTCACAGGCACAACAGGATCTGGGACCCGGGCTTGCCCAGAGGAGGAACATCTCATGGCTCTCGTCCTCGGCAGAGCCTGATTCCGAAAAGGCACACGTCCTGCTCCTTGTCCCACAAGGCAGGTGGCAGCCCTGAAAGCTGTTGCTGGTCTTCACCGTCCCCCTGCAGCCTATTCACAGGTACAACAGGATTCAGGACCCGGGCTTGCCCAGAGGAGGAACATCTCATGGCTCTCGTCCTCGGCAGGGCCTCTTTCCGAAAAGGCACACGTCCGGCTCCTTGTCCCACACGGAAGGTGGCAGCCCGGAAAGATGTTGCTGGTCTTCACCGTCCCCCTGCAGCCTATTCACAGGCACAACAGGATCTGGGACCCGGGCTTGCCCAGAGGAGGAACATCTCATGGCTCTCGTCCTCGACAGGGCCTGTTTCCGAAAAGGCACACGTCCGGCTCCTTGTCCCACATGGAAGTTGGCACCCCTGAAGGATGTTGCTGGTCTTCACCGTCCCCCTGCAGCGTATTCACAGGCACAACAGGATCTGGGACCCGGGCTTGTCCAGAGGAGGAACATCTCATGGCTCTCGTCCTCGGCAGAGCCTGATTCCGGAAAGGCACACGTCCGGCTCCTTGTCCCACACGGAAGGTGGCAGCCCTGAAAGCTGTTGCTGGTCTTCACCGTCCCCCTGCAGCCTATTCACAGGCACAACAGGATCTGGGACCCGGGCTTGCCCAGAGGAGGAACATCTCATGGCTCTCGTCCTCGGCAGGGCCTGATTCCGAAAAGGCACACGTCCGGCTCCTTGTCCCACACGGAAGGTGGCAGCCCTGAAAGCTGTTGCTGGTCTTCACCGTCCCCCTGCAGCCTATTCACAGGCACAACAGGATCTGGGACCCGGGCTTGTCCAGAGGAGGAACATCTCATGGCTCTCGTCCTCGGCAGAGCCTGATTCTGGAAAGGCACACGTCCGGCTCCTTGTCCCACACGGAAGGTGGCAGCCCTGAAAGCTGTTGCTGGTCTTCACCGTCCCCCTGCAGCCTATTCACAGGTACAACAGGATTCAGGACCAGGGCTTGCCCAGAGGAGGAACATCTCATGGCTCTCATCCTCGGCAGAGCCTCTTTCCGAAAAGGCACACGTCCGGCTCCTTGTCCCACACGGAAGGTGGCAGCTCTGAAATCTGTAGCTGGTCTTCACCGTCCCCCTGCAGCCTATTCACAGGTACAACAGGATCTGGGACCCGGGCTTGCCCAGAGGAGGAACATCTCATGGCTCTCGTCTTCGGCAGAGCCTGATTTCGGAAAGGCACACGTCCGGCTCCTTGTCCCACACGGAAGGTGGCAGCCCTGAAAGCTATTGCTGGTCTTCACCGTCCCCCTGCAGCCTATTCACAGGCACAAAGGATCTGGGACCCGGGCTTGCCCAGAGGAGGAACATCTCATGGCTCTCGTCCTCGACAGGGCCTGTTTCCGAAAAGGCACACGTCCGGCTCCTTGTCCCACATGGAAGTTGGCACCCCTGAAGGATGTTGCTGGTCTTCACCGTCCCCCTGCAGCCTATTCACAGGCACAACAGGATCTGGGACCCGGGCTTGCCCAGAGGAGGAACATCTCATGGCTCTCGTCCTCGGCAGAGCCTGATTCCGGAAAGGCACACGTCCGGCTCCTTGTCCCACACGGAAGTTGGCACCCCTGAAGGATGTTGCTGGTCTTCACCGTCCCCCTGCAGCCTATTCACAGGCACAACAGGATTCAGGACCCGGGCACGCCCAGAGGAGGAACATCTCATGGCTCTCTTCCTCGGCAGAGCCCGATTCCGAAAAGGCACACATCCGGCTCCTTGTCCCACACTGAATGTGGCAGCCCTGAAAGATGTTGCTGGTCTTCACCGTGCCCCTGCAGGCTATTCACAGGCACAACAGGATCTGGGACCCGGGCTTGCCCAGAGGAGGAACATCTCATGGCTCTCGTCCTCGGAAGGGCCTCTTTTCGAAAAGGCACACGTACGGCTCCTTGTCCCACACGGAAGGTGGCAGCCCTGAAGCTGTTGCTTCACCGTCCCCCTGCAGCCTATTCACAGGTACGACAGGATCTGGGACCCGGGCTTGCCCAGAGGAGGAACATCTCATGGCTCTCGTCCTCGACAGGGCCTGTTTCCGAAAAGGCACACGTCCGGCTCCTTGTCCCACATGGAAGTTGGCACCCCTGAAGGATGTTGCTGGTCTTCACCGTCCCCCTGCAGCGTATTCACAGGCACAACAGGATCTGGGACCCGGGCTTGTCCAGAGGAGGAACATCTCATGGCTCTCGTCCTCGGCAGAGCCTGATTCCGGAAAGGCACACGTCCGGCTCCTTGTCCCACACGGAAGGTGGCAGCCCTGAAAGCTGTTGCTGGTCTTCACCGTCCCCCTGCAGCCTATTCACAGGCACAACAGGATCTGGGACCCGGGCTTGCCCAGAGGAGGAACATCTCATGGCTCTCGCCCTCGGCAGGGCCTGATTCCGAAAAGGCACACGTCCGGCTCCTTGTCCCACACGGAAGGTGGCAGCCCTGAAAGCTGTTGCTGGTCTTCACCGTCCCCCTGCAGCCTATTCACAGGCACAACAGGATCTGGGACCCGGGCTTGTCCAGAGGAGGAACATCTCATGGCTCTCGTCCTCGGCAGAGCCTGATTCTGGAAAGGCACACGTCCGGCTCCTTGTCCCACACGGAAGGTGGCAGCCCTGAAAGCTGTTGCTGGTCTTCACCGTCCCCCTGCAGCCTATTCACAGGTACAACAGGATTCAGGACCAGGGCTTGCCCAGAGGAGGAACATCTCATGGCTCTCATCCTCGGCAGAGCCTCTTTCCGAAAAGGCACACGTCCGGCTCCTTGTCCCACACGGAAGGTGGCAGCTCTGAAATCTGTAGCTGGTCTTCACCGTCCCCCTGCAGCCTATTCACAGGTACAACAGGATCTGGGACCCGGGCTTGCCCAGAGGAGGAACATCTCATGGCTCTCGTCTTCGGCAGAGCCTGATTTCGGAAAGGCACACGTCCGGCTCCTTGTCCCACACGGAAGGTGGCAGCCCTGAAAGCTATTGCTGGTCTTCACCGTCCCCCTGCAGCCTATTCACAGGCACAAAGGATCTGGGACCCGGGCTTGCCCAGAGGAGGAACATCTCATGGCTCTCGTCCTCGACAGGGCCTGTTTCCGAAAAGGCACACGTCCGGCTCCTTGTCCCACATGGAAGTTGGCACCCCTGAAGGATGTTGCTGGTCTTCACCGTCCCCCTGCAGCCTATTCACAGGCACAACAGGATCTGGGACCCGGGCTTGCCCAGAGGAGGAACATCTCATGGCTCTCGTCCTCGGCAGAGCCTGATTCCGGAAAGGCACACGTCCGGCTCCTTGTCCCACACGGAAGTTGGCACCCCTGAAGGATGTTGCTGGTCTTCACCGTCCCCCTGCAGCCTATTCACAGGCACAACAAGATTCAGGACCCGGGCATGCCCAGAGGAGGAACATCTCATGGCTCTCTTCCTCGGCAGAGCCCGATTCCGAAAAGGCACACATCCGGCTCCTTGTCCCACACTGAATGTGGCAGCCCTGAAAGATGTTGCTGGTCTTCACCGTGCCCCTGCAGGCTATTCACAGGCACAACAGGATCTGGGACCCGGGCTTGCCCAGAGGAGGAACATCTCATGGCTCTCGTCCTCGGAAGGGCCTCTTTTCGAAAAGGCACACGTCCGGCTCCTTGTCCCACACGGAAGGTGGCAGCCCTGAAGCTGTTGCTTCACCGTCCCCCTGCAGCCTATTCACAGGTACGACAGGATCTGGGACCCGGGCTTGCCCAGAGGAGGAACATCTCATGGCTCTCGTCCTCGGAAGGGCCTCTTTTCGAAAAGGCACACGTCCGGCTCCTTGTCCCACACGGAAGGTGGCAGCCCTGAAGCTGTTGCTTCACCGTCCCCCTGCAGCCTATTCACAGGTACGACAGGATCTGGGACCCGGGCTTGCCCAGAGGAGGAACATCTCAATGCTCTCGTCCTCGGCAGAGCCTGATTCCGGAAAGGCACACGTCCGGCTCCTTGTCCCACACGGAAGGTGGCAGCCCTGAAAGCTGTTGCTGGTCTTCACCGTCCCCCTGCAGCCTATTCACAGGCACAACAGGATCTGGGACCCGGGCTTGCCCAGAGGAGGAACATCTCATGGCTCTCGTCCTCGACAGGGCCTGTTTCCGAAAAGGCACACGTCCGGCTCCTTGTCCCACATGGAAGTTGGCACCCCTGAAGGATGTTGCTGGTCTTCACCGTCCCCCTGCAGCGTATTCACAGGCACAACAGGATCTGGGACCCGGGCTTGCCCAGAGGAGGAACATCTCAATGCTCTCGTCCTCGGCAGAGCCTGATTCCGGAAAGGCACACGTCCGGCTCCTTGTCCCACACGGAAGGTGGCAGCCCTGAAAGCTGTTGCTGGTCTTCACCGTCCCCCTGCAGCCTATTCACAGGCACAACAGGATCTGGGACCCGGGCTTGCCCAGAGGAGGAACATCTCATGGCTCTCGTCCTCGGCAGGGCCTGATTCCGAAAAGGCACACGTCCGGCTCCTTGTCCCACACGGAAGGTGGCAGCCCTGAAAGCTGTTGCTGGTCTTCACCATCCCCCTGCAGCCTATTTACAGCTACGACAGGATCTGGGACCCGGGCTTGCCCAGAGGAGGAACATCTCATGGCTCTCGTCCTCGGCAGAGCCTATTTCCGAAAAGGCACACGTCCGGCTCCTTGTCCCACACGGAAGGTGGCAGCCCTGAAAGATGTTGCTGGTCTTCACCGTGCCCCTGCAGGCTATTCACAGGCACAACAGGATCTGGGACCCGGGCTTGCCCAGAGGAGGAACATCTCATGGCTCTCGTCCTCGGCAGGGCCTCTTTTCGAAAAGGCACACGTCCGGCTCCTTGTCCCACACGGAAGGTGGCAGCCCTGAAAGCTGTTGCTGGTCTTCACCGTCCCCCTGCAGCCTATTCACAGGCACAACAGGATCTGGAACCCGGGCTTGCCCAGAGGAGGAACATCTCATGGCTCTCGTCCTCGGCAGGGCCTCTTTCCGAAAAGGCACACGTCCGGCTCCTTGTCCCACACGGAAGGTGGCAGCCCTGAAAGCTGTTGCTGGTCTTCACCGTCCCCCTGCAGCCTATTCACAGGTACAACAGGATTCAGGACCCGGGCTTGCCCAGAGGAGGAACATATCATGGCTCTCGTCCTCGGCAGAGCCTATTTCTGAAAAGTCACACGTCCGGCTCCTTGACCCACACGGAAGGTGGCAGGCCGGAAAGCTGTTGCTGGTCTTCACCGTCCCCCTGCAGCCTATTCACAGGCACAACAGGATCTGGGACCCGGGCTTGCCCAGAGGAGGAACATCTCATGGCTCTCGTCCTCGGCAGAGCCTGATTCCGGAAAGGCACACGTCCGGCTCCTTGTCCCACACGGAAGGTGGCA
>NW_026060797.1:387500-402500 GCF_929443795.1 Astur gentilis
TCCCCCTGCAGCCTATTCACAGGTACAACAGGATTCAGGACCCGGGCTTGCCCAGAGGAGGAACTTCTCATGGCTCTTGTCCTCGGCAGAGCCTCTTCCCGAAAAGGCACACGGCTGGCTCCTTGTCCCACACGGAAGGTGGCAGCCCTGAAAGCTGTTGCTGGTCTTCACCGTCCCCCTGCAGCCTATTCACAGGCACAACAGGATCTGGGACCCGGGCTTGCCCAGAGGAGGAACATCTCACGGATCTCGTCCTCGGCAGAGCCTGATTCCGGAAAGGCACACGTCCGGCTCCTTGTCCCACACGGAAGGTGGCAGCCCTGAAAGCTTTTGCTGGTCTTCACTGTCCCCCTGCAGCCTATTCACAGGTACAACAGGATTCAGGACCCGGGCTTGGCCAGAGGAGGAACATCTCATGGCTCTCTTCCTCGGCAGAGCCTGTTTCCGAGAAGGCACACGTCCGGCTCCTTGTCCCACACGGAAGGTGGCAGCCCTGAAAGCTGTTGCTGGTCTTCACCGTCCCCCTGCAGCCTATTCACAGGCACAACAGGATTCAGGACCCGGGCATGCCCAGAGATGGAACATCTCATGGCTCTCATCCTCGGCATAGCCCGATTCCGAAAAGGCACACGTCCGGCTGCTTGTCCCACAAGGAAGGTGGCAGCCCTGAAAGCTGTTGCTGGTCTTCACCGTCCCCCTGCAGCCTATTCACAGGTACGACAGGATCTGGGACCCGGGCTTGCCCAGAGGAGGAACATCTCATGGCTCTCGTCCTCGGCAGAGCCTCTTCCCGAAAAGGCACACGGCTGGCTCCTTGTCCCACACGGAAGGGGGCAGCCCTGAAAGCTGTTGCTGGTCTTCACCGTCCCCCTGCAGCCTATTCACAGGCACAACAGGATCTGGGACCCGGGCTTGCCCAGAGGAGGAACATCTCATGGCTCTCGTCCTCGGCAGAGCCTGATTCCGAAAAGGCACACGTCCGGCTCCTTGTCCCACACGGAAGGTGGCAGCCCTGAAAGCTGTTGCTGGTCTTCACCGTCCCCCTGCAGCCTATTCACAGGCACAACAGGATCTGGGACCCGGGCTTGCCCAGAGGAGGAACATCTCATGGCTCTCGTCCTCGGCAATGCCTGATTCCGGAAAGGCACACGTCCGGCTCCTTGTCCCACAAGGAAGGTGGCAGCCCTGAAAGCTGTTGCTGGTCTTCACCGTCCCCCTGCAGCCTATTCACAGGCACAACAGGATTCAGGACCCGGGCACACCCAGAGGAGGAACATCTCATGGCTCTCTTCCTCGGCAGAGCCCGATTCCGAAAAGGCACACGTCCGTCTCCTTGTCCCACACGGAAGGTGGCAGCCCTGAAAGCTGTTGCTGGTTTCACCGTCCCCCTGCAGCCTATTCACAGGTACGACAGGATCTGGGACCTGGGCTTGCCCAGAGGAGGAACATCTCATGGCTCTCGTCCTCGGCAGAGCCTATTTCCGAAAAGGCACACGTCCGGCTCCTTGTCCCACACGGAAGGTGGCAGCCCTGAAAGATGTTGCTGGTCTTCACCGTCCCCCTGCAGCCTATTCACAGGCACAACAGGATCTGGGACCCGGGCTTGCCCAGAGGAGGAACATATCATGGCTCTCGTCCTCGGAAGGGCCTCTTTTCGAAAAGGCACACGTCCGGCTCCTTGTCCCACACGGAAGGTGGCAGCCCTGAAAGCTGTTGCTGGTCTTCACCGTCCCCCTGCAGCCTATTCACAGGCACAACGGGATCTGGGACCCGGGCTTGCCCAGAGGAGGAACATCTCACGGATCTCGTCCTCGGCAGAGCCTGATTCCGGAAAGGCACACGTCCGGCTCCTTGTCCCACACGGAATGTGGCAGCCCTGAAAGCTGTTGGTGGTCTTCACCGTCCCCCTGCAGCCTATTCACAGGTACGACAGGATCTGGGACCCGGGCTTGCCCAGAGGAGGAACATCTCATGGCTCTCGTCCTCGGCAGAGCCTATTTCCGAAAAGGCACACGTCCGGCTCCTTGTCCCACACGGAATGTGGCAGCCCTGAAAGCTGTTGCTGGTCTTCACCGTCCCCCTGCAGCCTATTCACAGGCACAACAGTATTCAGGACCCGGGCATGCCCAGAGGAGGAACATCTCATGGCTCTCTTCCTCGGCAGAGCCCGATTCCGAAAAGGCACACGTCCGGCTCCTTGTCCCACACGGAAGGTGGCAGCCCTGAAAGCTGTTGCTGGTCTTCACCGTCCCCCTGCAGCCTATTGACAGGTACGACAGGATCTGGGACCCGGGCTTGCCCAGAGGAGGAACATCTCATGGCTCTCTTCCTCGACAGGGCCTGTTTCCGAAAAGGCACACGTCCGGCTCCTTGTCCCACATGGAAGTTGGCACCCCTGAAGGATGTTGCTGGTCTTCACCGTCCCCCTGCAGCGTATTCACAGGCACAACAGGATCTGGGACCCGGGCTTGCCCAGAGGAGGAACATCTCATGGCTCTCGTCCTCGGCAGAGCCTGATTCCGGAAAGGCACACGTCCGGCTCCTTGTCCCACACGGAAGGTGGCAGCCCTGAAAGCTTTTGCTGGTCTTCACTGTCCCCCTGCAGCCTATTCACAGGTACAACAGGATTCAGGACCCGGGCTTGGCCAGAGGAGGAACATCTCATGGCTCTCTTCCTCGGCAGAGCCTGTTTCCGAGAAGGCACACGTCCGGCTCCTTGTCCCACACGGAAGGTGGCAGCCCTGAAAGCTGTTGCTGGTCTTCACCGTCCCCCTGCAGCCTATTGACAGGTACGACAGGATCTGGGACCCGGGCTTGCCCAGAGGAGGAACATCTCATGGCTCTCTTCCTCGACAGGGCCTGTTTCCGAAAAGGCACACGTCCGGCTCCTTGTCCCACATGGAAGTTGGCACCCCTGAAGGATGTTGCTGGTCTTCACCGTCCCCCTGCAGCGTATTCACAGGCACAACAGGATCTGGGACCCGGGCTTGCCCAGAGGAGGAACATCTCATGGCTCTCGTCCTCGGCAGAGCCTGATTTCGGAAAGGCACACGTCCGGCTCCTTGTCCCACACGGAAGGTGGCAGCCCTGAAAGCTGTTGCTGGTCTTCACCGTCCCCCTGCAGCCTATTCACAGGCACAACAGGATCTGGGACCCGGGCTTGCCCAGAGGAGGAACATCTCATGGCTCTCGTCCTCGACAGGGCCTGTTTCCGAAAAGGCACACGTCCGGCTCCTTGTCCCACATGGAAGTTGGCACCCCTGAAGGATGTTGCTGGTCTTCACCGTCCCCCTGCAGCGTATTCACAGGCACAACAGGATCTGGGACCCGGGCTTGTCCAGAGGAGGAACATCTCATGGCTCTCGTCCTCGGCAGAGCCTGATTCCGGAAAGGCACACGTCCGGCTCCTTGTCCCACACGGAAGGTGGCAGCCCTGAAAGCTGTTGCTGGTCTTCACCGTCCCCCTGCAGCCTATTCACAGGTACAACAGGATTCAGGACCAGGGCTTGCCCAGAGGAGGAAAATCTCATGGCTCTCATCCTCGGCAGAGCCTCTTTCCGAAAAGGCACACGTCCGGCTCCTTGTCCCACACGGAAGGTGGCAGCTCTGAAATCTGTAGCTGGTCTTCACCGTCCCCCTGCAGCCTATTCACAGGTACAACAGGATCTGGGACCCGGGCTTGCCCAGAGGAGGAACATCTCATGGCTCTCGACTTCGGCAGAGCCTGATTTCGGAAAGGCACACGTCCGGCTCCTTGTCCCACACGGAAGGTGGCAGCCCTGAAAGCTGTTGCTGGTCTTCACCGTCCCCCTGCAGCCTATTCACAGGCACAACAGGATCTGGGACCCGGGCTTGCCCAGAGGAGGAACATCTCATGGCTCTCGTCCTCGACAGGGCCTGTTTCCGAAAAGGCACACGTCCGGCTCCTTGTCCCACATGGAAGTTGGCACCCCTGAAGGATGTTGCTGGTCTTCACCGTCCCCCTGCAGCCTATTCACAGGCACAACAGGATCTGGGACCCGGGCTTGCCCAGAGGAGGAACATCTCATGGCTCTCGTCCTCGGCAGAGCCTGATTCCGGAAAGGCACACGTCCGGCTCCTTGTCCCACATGGAAGTTGGCAGCCCTGAAAGCTGTTGCTGGTCTTCACCGTCCCCCTGCAGCCTATTCACAGGCACAACAGGATTCAGGACCCGGGCACGCCCAGAGGAGGAACATCTCATGGCTCTCTTCCTCGGCAGAGCCCGATTCCGAAAAGGCACACATCCGGCTCCTTGTCCCACACGGAATGTGGCAGCCCTGAAAGATGTTGCTGGTCTTCACCGTGCCCCTGCAGGCTATTCACAGGCACAACAGGATCTGGGACCCGGGCTTGCCCAGAGGAGGAACATCTCATGGCTCTCGTCCTCGGAAGGGCCTCTTTTCGAAAAGGCACACGTCCGGCTCCTTGTCCCACACGGAAGGTGGCAGCCCTGAAAGCTGTTGCTGGTCTTCACCGTCCCCCTGCAGCCTATTCACAGGCACAACAGGATCTGGGACCCGGGCTTGCCCAGAGGAGGAACATCTCATGGCTCTCGTCCTCGGCAGAGCCTGATTCCGGAAAGGCACACGTCCGGCTCCTTGTCCCACACGGAAGGTGGCAGCCCTGAAAGCTGTTGCTGGTCTTCACCGTCCCCCTGCAGCCTATTCACAGGTACAACAGGATTCAGGACCCGGGCTTGCCCAGAGGAGGAACATCTCATGGCTCTCATCCTAGGCAGAGCCCGATTCCGAAAAGGCACACGTCCGGCTCCTTGTCCCACACGGAAGGTGGCAGCTCTGAAATCTGTAGCTGGTCTTCACCGTCCCCCTGCAGCCTATTCACAGGTACAACAGGATTCAGGACCCAGGCTTGCTCAGAGGAGGAACATATCATGGCTCTCGTCCTCGGCAGAGCCTATTTCTGAGAAGTCACACGTCCGGCTCCTTGTCCCACAAGGAAGGTGGCAGGCCGGAAAGCTGTTGCTGGTCTTCACCGTCCCCCTGCAGCCTATTCAAAGGCACAACAGGATTTAGGACCCGGGCTTGCCCAGAGGAGGAACATCTCATGGCTCTCGTCCTCGGCAGAGCCTCTTCCCGAAAAGGCACACGTCCGGCTCCTTGTCTCACACGGAAGGTGGCAGCCCTGAAAGCTGTTGCTGGTCTTCACCGTCCCCCTGCAGCCTATTCACAGGCACAACAGGATTCAGGACCCGGGCATGCCCAGAGGAGGAACATCTCATGGCTCTCTTCCTCGGCAGAGCCCGATTCCGAAAAGGTACACGTCCGGCTCCTTGTCCCACACGGAAGGTGGCAGCCCTGAAAGCTGTTGCTGGTCTTCACCGTCCCCCTGCAGCCTATTCACAGGTACGACAGGATCTGGGACCCGGGCTTGCCCAGAGGAGGAACATCTCATGGCTCTCGTCCTCGGCAGGGCCTCTTTCCGAAAAGGCACACTTCCGGCTCCTTGTCCCACATGGAAGTTGGCACCCCTGAAGGATGTTGCTGGTCTTCACCGTCCCCCTGCAGCCTATTCACAGGCACAACAGGATCTGGGACCCGGGCTTGCCCAGAGGAGGAACATCTCATGGCTCTCGTCCTCGGCAGAGCCTGATTCCGGAAAGGCACACGTCCGGCTCCTTGTCCCACACGGAAGGTGGCAGCCCTGAAAGCTGTTGCTGGTCTTCACCGTCCCCCTGCAGCCTATTCACAGGCACAACAGGATCTGGGACCCGGGCTTGCCCAGAGGAGGAACATCTCATGGCTCTCGTCCTCGGCAGAGCCTGATTCCGGAAAGGCACACGTCCGGCTCCTTGTCCCACACGGAAGGTGGCAGCCCTGAAAGCTGTTGCTGGTCTTCACCGTCCCCCTGCAGCCTATTCACAGGTACAACAGGATTCAGGACCCGGGCTTGCCCAGAGGAGGAACATCTCATGGCTCTCGTCCTCGGCAGAGCCTCTTTCCGAAAAGGCACACGTCCGGCTCCTTGTCCCACACGGAAGGTGGCAGCTCTGAAATCTGTAGCTGGTCTTCACCGTCCCCCTGCAGCCTATTCACAGGTACAACAGGATCTGGGACCCGGGCTTGCCCAGAGGAGGAACATCTCATGGCTCTCGTCTTCGGCAGAGCCTGATTTCGGAAAGGCACACGTCCGGCTCCTTGTCCCACACGGAAGGTGGCAGCCCTGAAAGCTGTTGCTGGTCTTCACCGTCCCCCTGCAGCCTATTCACAGGCACAACAGGATCTGGGACCCGGGCTTGCCCAGAGGAGGAACATCTCATGGCTCTCGTCCTCGACAGGGCCTGTTTCCGAAAAGGCACACGTCCGGCTCCTTGTCCCACATGGAAGTTGGCACCCCTGAAGGATGTTGCTGGTCTTCACCGTCCCCCTGCAGCGTATTCACAGGCACAACAGGATCTGGGACCCGGGCTTGTCCAGAGGAGGAACATCTCATGGCTCTCTTCCTCGGCAGAGCCTGATTCCGGAAAGGCACACGTCCGGCTCCTTGTCCCACACGGAAGGTGGCAGCCCTGAAAGCTGTTGCTGGTCTTCACCGTCCCCCTGCAGCCTATTCACAGGCACAACAGGATCTGGGACCCGGGCTTGCCCAGAGGAGGAACATCTCATGGCTCTCGTCCTCGGCAGGGCCTGATTCCGAAAAGGCACACGTCCGGCTCCTTGTCCCACACGGAAGGTGGCAGCCCTGAAAGCTGTTGCTGGTCTTCACCGTCCCCCTGCAGCCTATTCACAGGCACAACAGGATCTGGGACCCGGGCTTGTCCAGAGGAGGAACATCTCATGGCTCTCGTCCTCGGCAGAGCCTGATTCTGGAAAGGCACACGTCCGGCTCCTTGTCCCACACGGAAGGTGGCAGCCCTGAAAGCTGTTGCTGGTCTTCACCGTCCCCCTGCAGCCTATTCACAGGTACAACAGGATTCAGGACCAGGGCTTGCCCAGAGGAGGAACATCTCATGGCTCTCATCCTCGGCAGAGCCTCTTTCCGAAAAGGCACACGTCCGGCTCCTTGTCCCACACGGAAGGTGGCAGCTCTGAAATCTGTAGCTGGTCTTCACCGTCCCCCTGCAGCCTATTCACAGGTACAACAGGATCTGGGACCCGGGCTTGCCCAGAGGAGGAACATCTCATGGCTCTCGACTTCGGCAGAGCCTGATTTCGGAAAGGCACACGTCCGGCTCCTTGTCCCACACGGAAGGTGGCAGCCCTGAAAGCTGTTGCTGGTCTTCACCGTCCCCCTGCAGCCTATTCACAGGCACAACAGGATCTGGGACCCGGGCTTGCCCAGAGGAGGAACATCTCATGGCTCTCGTCCTCGACAGGGCCTGTTTCCGAAAAGGCACACGTCCGGCTCCTTGTCCCTCATGGAAGTTGGCACCCCTGAAGGATGTTGCTGGTCTTCACCGTCCCCCTGCAGCCTATTCACAGGCACAACAGGATCTGGGACCCGGGCTTGCCCAGAGGAGGAACATCTCATGGCTCTCGTCCTCGGCAGAGCCTGATTCCGGAAAGGCACACGTCCGGCTCCTTGTCCCACACGGAAGTTGGCAGCCCTGAAAGCTGTTGCTGGTCTTCACCGTCCCCCTGCAGCCTATTCACAGGCACAACAGGATTCAGGACCCGAGCACGCCCAGAGGAGGAACATCTCATGGCTCTCTTCCTCGGCAGAGCCCGATTCCGAAAAGGCACACATCCGGCTCCTTGTCCCACACGGAATGTGGCAGCCCTGAAAGATGTTGCTGGTCTTCACCGTGCCCCTGCAGGCTATTCACAGGCACAACAGGATCTGGGACCCGGGCTTGCCCAGAGGAGGAACATCTCATGGCTCTCGTCCTCGGAAGGGCCTCTTTTCGAAAAGGCACACGTCCGGCTCCTTGTCCCACACGGAAGGTGGCAGCCCTGAAAGCTGTTGCTGGTCTTCACCGTCCCCCTGCAGCCTATTCACAGGCACAACAGGATCTGGGACCCGGGCTTGCCCAGAGGAGGAACATCTCATGGCTCTCGTCCTCGGCAGAGCCTGATTCCGGAAAGGCACACGTCCGGCTCCTTGTCCCACACGGAAGGTGGCAGCCCTGAAAGCTGTTGCTGGTCTTCACCGTCCCCCTGCAGCCTATTCACAGGCACAACAGGATTCAGGACCCGGGCATGCCCAGAGGAGGAACATCTCATGGCTCTCTTCCTCGGCAGAGCCCGATTCCGAAAAGGCACACATCCGGCTCCTTGTCCCACACGGAATGTGGCAGCCCTGAAAGATGTTGCTGGTCTTCACCGTGCCCCTGCAGGCTATTCACAGGCACAACAGGATCTGGGACCCGGGCTTGCCCAGAGGAGGAACATCTCATGGCTCTCGTCCTCGGAAGGGCCTCTTTTCGGAAAGGCACACGTCCGGCTCCTTGTCCCACACGGAAGGTGGCAGCCCTGAAAGCTGTTGCTGGTCTTCACCGTCCCCCTGCAGCCTATTCACAGGCACAACAGGATCTGGGACCCGGGCTTGCCCAGAGGAGGAACATCTCATGGCTCTCGTCCTCGACAGGGCCTGTTTCCGAAAAGGCACACGTCCGGCTCCTTGTCCCACATGGAAGTTGGCACCCCTGAAGGATGTTGCTGGTCTTCACCGTCCCCCTGCAGCGTATTCACAGGCACAACAGGATCTGGGACCCGGGCTTGTCCAGAGGAGGAACATCTCAATGCTCTCGTCCTCGGCAGAGCCTGATTCCGGAAAGGCACACGTCCGGCTCCTTGTCCCACACGGAAGGTGGCAGCCCTGAAAGCTGTTGCTGGTCTTCACCGTCCCCCTGCAGCCTATTCACAGGCACAACAGGATCTGGGACCCGGGCTTGCCCAGAGGAGGAACATCTCATGGCTCTCGTCCTCGGCAGGGCCTGATTCCGAAAAGGCACACGTCCGGCTCCTTGTCCCACACGGAAGGTGGCAGCCCTGAAAGCTGTTGCTGGTCTTCACCGTCCCCCTGCAGCCTATTTACAGCTACGACAGGATCTGGGACCCGGGCTTGCCCAGAGGAGGAACATCTCATGGCTCTCGTCCTCGGCAGAGCCTATTTCCGAAAAGGCACACGTCCGGCTCCTTGTCCCACACGGAAGGTGGCAGCCCTGAAAGATGTTGCTGGTCTTCACCGTGCCCCTGCAGGCTATTCACAGGCACAACAGGATCTGGGACCCGGGCTTGCCCAGAGGAGGAACATCTCATGGCTCTCGTCCTCGGCAGGGCCTCTTTTCGAAAAGGCACACGTCCGGCTCCTTGTCCCACACAGAAGGTGGCAGCCCTGAAAGCTGTTGCTGGTCTTCACCGTCCCCCTGCAGCCTATTCACAGGCACAACAGGATCTGGAACCCGGGCTTGCCCAGAGGAGGAACATCTCATGGCTCTCGTCCTCGGCAGGGCCTCTTTCCGAAAAGGCACACGTCCGGCTCCTTGTCCCACACGGAAGGTGGCAGCCCTGAAAGCTGTTGCTGGTCTTCACCGTCCCCCTGCAGCCTATTCACAGGCACAACAGGATTCAGGACCCGGGCACGCCCAGAGGAGGAACATCTCATGGCTCTCTTCCTCGGCAGAGCCCGATTCCGAAAAGGCACACATCCGGCTCCTTGTCCCACACGGAATGTGGCAGCCCTGAAAGATGTTGCTGGTCTTCACCGTGCCCCTGCAGGCTATTCACAGGCACAACAGGATCTGGGACCCGGGCTTGCCCAGAGGAGGAACATCTCATGGCTCTCGTCCTCGGAAGGGCCTCTTTTCGGAAAGGCACACGTCCGGCTCCTTGTCCCACACGGAAGGTGGCAGCCCTGAAAGCTGTTGCTGGTCTTCACCGTCCCCCTGCAGCCTATTCACAGGCACAACAGGATCTGGGACCCGGGCTTGCCCAGAGGAGGAACATCTCATGGCTCTCGTCCTCGACAGGGCCTGTTTCCGAAAAGGCACACGTCCGGCTCCTTGTCCCACATGGAAGTTGGCACCCCTGAAGGATGTTGCTGGTCTTCACCGTCCCCCTGCAGCCTATTCACAGGCACAACAGGATCTGGGACCCGGGCTTGCCCAGAGGAGGAACATCTCATGGCTCTCGTCCTCGGCAGAGCCTGATTCCGGAAAGGCACACGTCCGGCTCCTTGTCCCACATGGAAGTTGGCAGCCCTGAAAGCTGTTGCTGGTCTTCACCGTCCCCCTGCAGCCTATTCACAGGCACAACAGGATTCAGGACCCGGGCACGCCCAGAGGAGGAACATCTCATGGCTCTCTTCCTCGGCAGAGCCCGATTCCGAAAAGGCACACATCCGGCTCCTTGTCCCACACGGAATGTGGCAGCCCTGAAAGATGTTGCTGGTCTTCACCGTGCCCCTGCAGGCTATTCACAGGCACAACAGGATCTGGGACCCGGGCTTGCCCAGAGGAGGAACATCTCATGGCTCTCGTCCTCGGAAGGGCCTCTTTTCGAAAAGGCACACGTCCGGCTCCTTGTCCCACACGGAAGGTGGCAGCCCTGAAAGCTGTTGCTGGTCTTCACCGTCCCCCTGCAGCCTATTCACAGGCACAACAGGATCTGGGACCCGGGCTTGCCCAGAGGAGGAACATCTCATGGCTCTCGTCCTCGGCAGAGCCTGATTCCGGAAAGGCACACGTCCGGCTCCTTGTCCCACACGGAAGGTGGCAGCCCTGAAAGCTGTTGCTGGTCTTCACCGTCCCCCTGCAGCCTATTCACAGGTACAACAGGATTCAGGACCCGGGCTTGCCCAGAGGAGGAACATCTCATGGCTCTCATCCTCGGCAGAGCCCGATTCCGAAAAGGCACACGTCCGGCTCCTTGTCCCACATGGAAGGTGGCAGCTCTGAAATCTGTAGCTGGTCTTCACCGTCCCCCTGCAGCCTATTCACAGGTACAACAGGATTCAGGACCCAGGCTTGCTCAGAGGAGGAACATATCATGGCTCTCGTCCTCGGCAGAGCCTATTTCTGAGAAGTCACACGTCCGGCTCCTTGTCCCACAAGGAAGGTGGCAGGCCGGAAAGCTGTTGCTGGTCTTCACCGTCCCCCTGCAGCCTATTCAAAGGCACAACAGGATTTAGGACCCGGGCTTGCCCAGAGGAGGAACATCTCATGGCTCTCGTCCTCGGCAGAGCCTCTTCCCGAAAAGGCACACGTCCGGCTCCTTGTCTCACACGGAAGGTGGCAGCCCTGAAAGCTGTTGCTGGTCTTCACCGTCCCCCTGCAGCCTATTCACAGGCACAACAGGATTCAGGACCCGGGCATGCCCAGAGGAGGAACATCTCATGGCTCTCTTCCTCGGCAGAGCCCGATTCCGAAAAGGTACACGTCCGGCTCCTTGTCCCACACGGAAGGTGGCAGCCCTGAAAGCTGTTGCTGGTCTTCACCGTCCCCCTGCAGCCTATTCACAGGTACGACAGGATCTGGGACCCGGGCTTGCCCAGAGGAGGAACATCTCATGGCTCTCGTCCTCGGCAGGGCCTCTTTCCGAAAAGGCACACGTCCGGCTCCTTGTCCCACATGGAAGTTGGCACCCCTGAAGGATGTTGCTGGTCTTCACCGTCCCCCTGCAGCCTATTCACAGGCACAACAGGATCTGGGACCCGGGCTTGCCCAGAGGAGGAACATCTCATGGCTCTCGTCCTCGGCAGAGCCTGATTCCGGAAAGGCACACGTCCGGCTCCTTGTCCCACACGGAAGGTGGCAGCCCTGAAAGCTGTTGCTGGTCTTCACCGTCCCCCTGCAGCCTATTCACAGGCACAACAGGATCTGGGACCCGGGCTTGCCCAGAGGAGGAACATCTCATGGCTCTCGTCCTCGGCAGAGCCTGATTCCGGAAAGGCACACGTCCGGCTCCTTGTCCCACACGGAAGGTGGCAGCCCTGAAAGCTGTTGCTGGTCTTCACCGTCCCCCTGCAGCCTATTCACAGGTACAACAGGATTCAGGACCCGGGCTTGCCCAGAGGAGGAACATCTCATGGCTCTCGTCCTCGGCAGAGCCTCTTTCCGAAAAGGCACACGTCCGGCTCCTTGTCCCACACGGAAGGTGGCAGCTCTGAAATCTGTAGCTGGTCTTCACCGTCCCCCTGCAGCCTATTCACAGGTACAACAGGATCTGGGACCCGGGCTTGCCCAGAGGAGGAACATCTCATGGCTCTCGTCTTCGGCAGAGCCTGATTTCGGAAAGGCACACGTCCGGCTCCTTGTCCCACACGGAAGGTGGCAGCCCTGAAAGCTGTTGCTGGTCTTCACCGTCCCCCTGCAGCCTATTCACAGGCACAACAGGATCTGGGACCCGGGCTTGCCCAGAGGAGGAACATCTCATGGCTCTCGTCCTCGACAGGGCCTGTTTCCGAAAAGGCACACGTCCGGCTCCTTGTCCCACATGGAAGTTGGCACCCCTGAAGGATGTTGCTGGTCTTCACCGTCCCCCTGCAGCGTATTCACAGGCACAACAGGATCTGGGACCCGGGCTTGTCCAGAGGAGGAACATCTCATGGCTCTCTTCCTCGGCAGAGCCTGATTCCGGAAAGGCACACGTCCGGCTCCTTGTCCCACACGGAAGGTGGCAGCCCTGAAAGCTGTTGCTGGTCTTCACCGTCCCCCTGCAGCCTATTCACAGGCACAACAGGATCTGGGACCCGGGCTTGCCCAGAGGAGGAACATCTCATGGCTCTCGTCCTCGGCAGGGCCTGATTCCGAAAAGGCACACGTCCGGCTCCTTGTCCCACACGGAAGGTGGCAGCCCTGAAAGCTGTTGCTGGTCTTCACCGTCCCCCTGCAGCCTATTCACAGGCACAACAGGATCTGGGACCCGGGCTTGTCCAGAGGAGGAACATCTCATGGCTCTCGTCCTCGGCAGAGCCTGATTCTGGAAAGGCACACGTCCGGCTCCTTGTCCCACACGGAAGGTGGCAGCCCTGAAAGCTGTTGCTGGTCTTCACCGTCCCCCTGCAGCCTATTCACAGGTACAACAGGATTCAGGACCAGGGCTTGCCCAGAGGAGGAACATCTCATGGCTCTCATCCTCGGCAGAGCCTCTTTCCGAAAAGGCACACGTCCGGCTCCTTGTCCCACACGGAAGGTGGCAGCTCTGAAATCTGTAGCTGGTCTTCACCGCCCCCCTGCAGCCTATTCACAGGTACAACAGGATCTGGGACCCGGGCTTGCCCAGAGGAGGAACATCTCATGGCTCTCGACTTCGGCAGAGCCTGATTTCGGAAAGGCACACGTCCGGCTCCTTGTCCCACACGGAAGGTGGCAGCCCTGAAAGCTGTTGCTGGTCTTCACCGTCCCCCTGCAGCCTATTCACAGGCACAACAGGATCTGGGACCCGGGCTTGCCCAGAGGAGGAACATCTCATGGCTCTCGTCCTCGACAGGGCCTGTTTCCGAAAAGGCACACGTCCGGCTCCTTGTCCCTCATGGAAGTTGGCACCCCTGAAGGATGTTGCTGGTCTTCACCGTCCCCCTGCAGCCTATTCACAGGCACAACAGGATCTGGGACCCGGGCTTGCCCAGAGGAGGAACATCTCATGGCTCTCGTCCTCGGCAGAGCCTGATTCCGGAAAGGCACACGTCCGGCTCCTTGTCCCACACGGAAGTTGGCAGCCCTGAAAGCTGTTGCTGGTCTTCACCGTCCCCCTGCAGCCTATTCACAGGCACAACAGGATTCAGGACCCGAGCACGCCCAGAGGAGGAACATCTCATGGCTCTCTTCCTCGGCAGAGCCCGATTCCGAAAAGGCACACATCCGGCTCCTTGTCCCACACGGAATGTGGCAGCCCTGAAAGATGTTGCTGGTCTTCACCGTGCCCCTGCAGGCTATTCACAGGCACAACAGGATCTGGGACCCGGGCTTGCCCAGAGGAGGAACATCTCATGGCTCTCGTCCTCGGAAGGGCCTCTTTTCGAAAAGGCACACGTCCGGCTCCTTGTCCCACACGGAAGGTGGCAGCCCTGAAAGCTGTTGCTGGTCTTCACCGTCCCCCTGCAGCCTATTCACAGGCACAACAGGATCTGGGACCCGGGCTTGCCCAGAGGAGGAACATCTCATGGCTCTCGTCCTCGGCAGAGCCTGATTCCGGAAAGGCACACGTCCGGCTCCTTGTCCCACACGGAAGGTGGCAGCCCTGAAAGCTGTTGCTGGTCTTCACCGTCCCCCTGCAGCCTATTCACAGGCACAACAGGATTCAGGACCCGGGCACGCCCAGAGGAGGAACATCTCATGGCTCTCTTCCTCGGCAGAGCCCGATTCCGAAAAGGCACACATCCGGCTCCTTGTCCCACACGGAAGGTGGCAGCCCTGAAAGATGTTGCTGGTCTTCACCGTGCCCCTGCAGGCTATTCACAGGCACAACAGGATCTGGGACCCGGGCTTGCCCAGAGGAGGAACATCTCATGGCTCTCGTCCTCGGAAGGGCCTCTTTTCGGAAAGGCACACGTCCGGCTCCTTGTCCCACACGGAAGGTGGCAGCCCTGAAAGCTGTTGCTGGTCTTCACCGTCCCCCTGCAGCCTATTCACAGGCACAACAGGATCTGGGACCCGGGCTTGCCCAGAGGAGGAACATCTCATGGCTCTCGTCCTCGACAGGGCCTGTTTCCGAAAAGGCACACGTCCGGCTCCTTGTCCCACATGGAAGTTGGCACCCCTGAAGGATGTTGCTGGTCTTCACCGTCCCCCTGCAGCGTATTCACAGGCACAACAGGATCTGGGACCCGGGCTTGTCCAGAGGAGGAACATCTCAATGCTCTCGTCCTCGGCAGAGCCTGATTCCGGAAAGGCACACGTCCGGCTCCTTGTCCCACACGGAAGGTGGCAGCCCTGAAAGCTGTTGCTGGTCTTCACCGTGCCCCTGCAGGCTATTCACAGGCACAACAGGATCTGGGACCCGGGCTTGCCCAGAGGAGGAACATCTCATGGCTCTCGTCCTCGGCAGGGCCTGATTCCGAAAAGGCACACGTCCGGCTCCT